>NC_133658.1:154025000-154192834 GCF_037893015.1 Macrotis lagotis
GGACAAAGGGAGGGGGGCGGCTAGGTGGCACAGTGGATAGAGCACTGGTCTTGGAGTCAGTAGTACCTGAGTTCAAATCCGGCCTCAGACACTTAATAATTACCTAGCTGTGTGGCCTTGGGCAAGCCACTTAACCCCATTGCCTTGCAAAAAAAAAAAAAAACCAACAACAACAGAAAAGAGGACAAAGGACTGAAGTTATAACTGAGTAGAGATTAAAAATTGCATACAAGGAATTATCTAAGAAGAATGGAGTGATGGTTATGGGCAAACAATGCTCAACTTGGAGTCAAGGGACCCAAGTTCAAATTCACCAGCTTAATTTATCTGTATGTCCTTGGGCAAGTGACTTAAATTGAACCACTTTCTCATCTATAAAATGAGGACTGTAATTTTTTTAAATAAAGATTTTCTTTTTCTTTGGGGGGAGAGGGCAGGAAAGAGAGAAAAGAAAAGATTGTTAATTTTTAAAAAAAGTTGTTTTTTTAAAATAAAATGAAAAATTCTCTAAATGTCCTTCCAGTCTTATAATCTGTAATCCTGTATTAAAAAGAAGCCGGCAGAAGGCCTTAGAGAAATGATCACCAAACTATAAAATTAGGGCTAGAAGGAACCTTCTGGAGTTATCTTGTTCGAGCTCCTCAGTTTACTGATGTGGCAACTAGCAGTTGGCAGGCCAGCTGACAACAAGGTCAAATGGTTGAATAAAAGATTCCAGTGACCTACAGTGAAGCTAGACACAGAGCAAAAAAAGAGTGAAAAATAAGACTAATAAGGGTTAAAAAATGAGATGAGAATGATGCATTTTGTGTATCTGAGGGTTTGAATTTGTTCTTAAAGCTTTTTAAGCCTTCAACAAATGTCAGCTATTATTATAGAGCATCTCATGATTTTGGTGACTGTTTAGAAGTCTGCTGACGTTTTAGCAGGAGACGCAGGATTCTCTGATTATTCAGCCTAATTACAGATTCCCAAGGAGAGTTTGAACCCAGAGATTCTACCTGGATCTAAAGGAAAGCCATAAGTCTAATGGTGACTGCAACTGGGGCCCTGAGCCAATGGATCACAGAGACAAGGCTCAAGGAAGTTGAGAGGGTCAACCAAAAGTCAATAGCCGGACCTTTGGAATGAGCTACTTTTGGAAGGTTCACCCACAGTGATCTCACTTATACTGTAGCATTTTCACAAAATCCTAGAGGTTGAAGGAATCTTAGAGACCAGCTAGTCCAGTCAAGAGCATGAACAAGAATTCCCTCTGTATCATACTGGACAGCTGACTTTTGCTGCAAGACCTTCTGCAATGAGTGGCATGCTGGAACCAGTGCAAATGGCTAAAGGGTCATTTGCTAAATTTTCATTGTGAAAGTTTATCCCTTGCAAATCAATAAATGCTACAAATCAGATCCTGACTTATAGTTTTATTGATCATCTAGAATAATGGAGAAAATTATAAAATAATGCAGATAATATTTTAAATGTATTGTGGGTACATTTTTCTTCTCAGAGGTCTAATTAGTAAACATCTGCCAGCAAATTGGGTGAAGTAGGAGGAGGAAATTCACTGCTTCCTGAGGTAGACTATTTCAGTTTGGGATAGTTCTAATCTTTAGGAAGCTTGTCTATAGTTTGGAGATAATTAGAATAGTGAATATAATGGCCTGGAGTCAGAAAGATACAAGTCCAAATATGGCCTCAGACACTAACTAGCCTTGTAACCTGGGCAAATCACTTAACTTTTCTTTGACTTATTTTCCTCATTTGAAAAATGGGTGTAATAATGGTTTTGAGGACTAAATAAGATAAAAATTACAAAGTGCACGTTACCTTTTATCATTACTATTACTATTTTAATTAACCCTAAATTTCTATCCACTACTCTCAGTTCTGTCCTCTAAATCAACTAGGAAAAAGTCTAATCTGTTTTTTCGCATGGTAGTCTTTCAAAATAATGAGATCTCATCCCCAATATCTTGAGTTCCTTCATTTGATTCTTACTTGGCATGGTCTTTGGACCCTTAACCATTCTGACAATCTTTTCTGGACTGCCTCCAACTTATCTCCTTTCTAAAACATATCACTCATAAATGAACTCAATACTTCCCAATATATCACTTCCAAAATTTGACCAAATATGATCTGAAAATTAATGACTATTAATGGAATCACAGAACCTTGGAAGCTTAAAAAAAAAACCTTTAAAGACCTTCTTAGCTAACTCCTTCAATTTCTAGAAGAGAAAACTAAATACTAGAATAGTGAACTAACTCGCCCAAGGTCATACTGATAATAAGTAGGAGAAATTGAGTGACTCTGGGTCACTTGATTCCAAGCCTAATGCTTTTTTTTTCCCACATCAGTAATATTCAATCATTAAGCTCAGTTTTATAAGTAACATTTTTCTCTTTTCTCTCTTTGCCATAAAAGAATTCCAAAAACAATGCAAGGTGTTTAACATAAGGGGTTAATTTCTTGACAATTATGGAAAACATTAAAATCCACATAATTTCAACCAAGCAGACCTTAATGACACAACCTTGAATATAAACTATGCCAGGGCTTATTAGTATAAATGGATTGGAATTATGTTGTCTGTGAAAGCACCATGCTAAGAGAGTATCAAATGCAGCAAAGGTACACATATCAATTAAGCTTCCAAAATGCAGTTAATAGGAAACTCTCTCTTGGAAAAGATGCTTAGCGTATGCTACAAGAAAGAATGATATGAAATACACACAATGATTTGATTCTATGGAGTGGAGCTTCTTTTTGAAATTTCACTGGGTTTTTTTTTTTCTCCCAGAGTCGAAACCTTGACCCTCCCCACCCTGCAAATGAAGTGGGAGCAAACACAAAAAAAGGAACAAAGATGATGGATGATTGCCATTATCAAGTTAGGATCCAAACATCTGAAGCTTACAACCAGGTACAATAGCCAAGGCTTCTCTGACACATTTCTAATTACATTTCTTTTTTGCTTCTGAGGTGAAAGCACAAAGCAACATGAGACTTCTCTCCAAGCTCTCTTGGGCTGCCCTAAGGGGCTCTTTAAAAATAGAGGAATGTTATTTGATTTAACAATGGAAGTCTAAGTATTAAGAAAGCATGCCAAGTATATCTTCAAAATTGTCTTCAATTCATTGAAACTATATTTGAATTACAGAAATACATTAGTAGATAAGATAATGTATATGTTCTTTCTAATGAATTATAATATTTAAGTTGTACTAGTCAAAAAACATTTCATCCATGGAAACCAACATGCTTTACAAATATTGTTTTCTCAAATATCCTCTGAAGTAAGTACAATTATCCCTAACTGGTAGACGAGTCAAAGACTGCAGTGTAGAAATAGTGAAGATAAGATGGAGATTGTAGTGCATAAACAATTGTTGATTTGCTCAGAGATTAACATTTGCATTTTGTGAACCACTTTAAATCCATTTTATTAGTTAAGTTTCACTATAACCCTGAAATCTGGTCCTAGTTGTTATTTTTACTTAAGAAATAAAATAGGTCTGCATGATAGCCAATACTCAGAAGAAAACTAAAAATAATACAGATTCGCAGGTGTTTCTAAGGAGGATCAATCCTAACAAATCTTGTACCAGTTGGAAATTTTGCTAGTGATATCAGGTAGTACTTATCAACATAATACACACACACACACACACACACACACACACACACATTTAGTGAACTTCTAATTGTCTCACATTAGCATTTTCAAAAGACCAACTACCTTTCACCCCTTCAAAACCCCTTTACCTATGACCAGAAAACACAACACTCAGAGGAATTAAGAGATCCTGAGAGCGGGCCCTCCCTTGTTCCCATGGTAATGATTCCTTGAAAGTAGAGAAAGAGATTCTCAGAAGAGGCCAGTTATCCTGAGCAATTATTGCTTTCGATCAGTTTGAGCTTGCTAATCTATCTATGGGTAGAGAAAAAGAATCAGGGAACTTGTTGAGAGGGATTATACTTCAGGACAGAGATAAAGGATTCTTCCATCTCTCATTTTACTTCACCACTCTGTAATTTGAGTATTCTCAGAAGCACATCCATCTGTGGAGTTGGAGAGTTTCTGCCCAGCAAAAACTTTTTTCTTAGGAATCTTGGGACATTGCTAAACAGATTACCCCCAGCAGGGGAATCCCTGACACCAAAGGATAAACCCTGGGCTAATTGCTTCCAACATGAGACATAGCTAAGCTAGATCTTGACAGGCTAGAAGAGTGGACTGAATTTAATGAGATGGAATTTAATAGGAATAAATATAAAGTCTTATACCTGGGTTCAAAATATCAATTTCACATATATAAAAGATGAGGGATGCAGAGTTAGACAGCAATTTGTCTATAAAAGATCTGGGAGATTTAACAGACTGAAAACTAATTGTGAATCAACAATATAACACAACAGCCAGGAAAGCTAAGGCAACCATAAGTTACATTAAGAGAAATGTAGATTTCTATTGTACTCCTCCTGGTCTAAATATATCTGAAGTACTGTGTTCAGTTTTAAGAGAAACATTTCAGGAAGGACACTAATCAAAATCAATCAACATTATCCATAAACACTAAATAAGTGCCTTCTATGTAGCAGGCACAATGTTAAAGTATTCAGAGGAAGGCAATATGGGTGGGGAAAAGCCATGCCATATTAAGACTGGTTAAAGGAGGCAGAGATGCCCAGTCTAGAGAAGGCTCAGGACAGGAGTGAGGGGGTTAGGGTCATGATAGCTGTCCAGCACTGGAGGGGCTGTCATTTCCAAGGGGCATTCAAATCTTTTCTGTTTGGACTGAGAGGACAAAACTAGATGCACTGGATCAATGATAGGAAGAGAAAAATTCCAGCTTTCTATCTGCAAAACTTTTCTAAGGATTAGAATTGTCCTTAAGTGGAATGTGCTACTTGAGGACACATCTGGAGCCTCTTCAAAGGAGGCTTTCATGCTAGAACTAGGTCTGTCACAGTCTTTTGATGTTCCTTCCGAATCCACGATGGCTGATGAGAACATCATTCCAACTGAAGTGTCCATGACTATATGTCTTCCCTTTTCATGGTCCTTTGCCTCACTCTAATTCTTTTCATTGTGAAAGAGGTTCTGGTAACTGTAGTTTTGGTTTATATTCTACTAGATACTTCTGTTCTGGAACCCCAGAGCTTTCTCTTATTATCTCCAGGACACTCTAGACTTGGTGGCATCAGGGGTGAAGTCCTAGATGTACCATCTGCTAACTAGATGATCTTGGGCATGTTACTTCATCTCTCTAGGTTTAAAATCTTCTTTTCTGTAAAACAGATTGAAGATCTCTTAGTTTTCTTCTAGGTTTTACAGGCTTTGATTCTGGGATCTTTTCTAGTGTTAGTTAACTGAAATGCAATGCCAGGTAAAGGAGTAATCGTACTAAGACATTATAACTTTGTTCAATGTTATTTAGAGAAAGAAGGAATGCTGTTCTATAGTTTTAGTCACTGTTTTTAAAGGGATATTGGTCAAAGGTGACAAGCTGTCAATTGTATAGCTCGGTTTGCCATTGGAGAAAACTGTAGGAAAATGTGTCCTAGGAAGATGTGGTAGGTAAATTCTTAAAAGGTCCTTAACAAAGTTCTCTTTGTACTATTGGCAGTTTGGGTTTTTTTGTTTGTTTGTTTATTTTTGGTACAGCTGGTTCAACTCCCCCAAACTCTAGCAGAGCAATGTAGGATCTTTAGGAATGAGTATAAACCTGAGAATCCATCATCCCATCCTTAGCTTGACATCATCATATCAGGATAAAAGCTAAAAGCTTTAAATGAAAAGCCACTTACCCTCACTAAATTTCATCTTCCTCATCTGTAAAACCAGAGGCTTAGATTAGATGTGCTTATGATCCTTTCTGTCTCCATAATATTGCGACAAGGATTAAAATGGACACCATTATATTCACCCCTCTGTTATCATGATCATCATCTCCATCCTCTCCATTTGGATAGGGCATTACAATGTTCAAAGTAAGAAGATGTAGCCATATCTCTTGAGAAAATTTTAACTATTTCTTGATAGCGTGGAATCTGGATTTCAAATGGATGCCACAATCATCTAAACCCAGGAAGGAGATATGGTTAACGCTTGAATTAGCAATTTGGATCCTCATGGGGGAAAGCTTTGAGATGCCTTGCTTTGGAAGAATTCTAATTATAACATGAATAGAGCTGTCATTTCAGCATCCCTGTCCCTTAGCTGCTGACAATCATTTGAAGAGAAAGGTGAATCCTTTAAGTTCTGGTAATGACTTTATTTTCCAGATTCTCCTAGTTTTATTCACATTCCCTTACCACCTTCTTGACTTCTAAGCCTGCACCTTGTATAAATCCTTCCCCTTTCCATCTTATCTTAGATTACTGTGACCAAGACTGCATTCTTCCAAAGGTGTCCAAGTTCTCAACCATAACTGTTTAATGAGACTATTTCCCAAATTTAACTGAAAAACTAGTTTTGTAAATTAGTAGTGTCAAACTCAAAATGAAATGGGGGCCACTAATTTGTATATAAGGGATCCCTGAATTAGATTAAAAATGTAATGCTATTTATGTTTATTATATTTTTATTTATTTTGCTAAATATTTCCTAATTACATCTTAATATCATTCTAGCAGCATTTAGAAGTAGTGTTGTTAGCCACAGCTTCTATGTTTGACATGTCGATGCAAACCAAATGCCTGGGATTTCAACATTACTATAGAGAGTGCAACTTCGATGGGCCAGACATGTTAGAATGCCAGACATATGCTTGCCCAAAGATCTATTTTATGGAGATCTCGCACAGGGCAAGCATTCACAAGGGGGTCAGAAGAAGTGATATCAAGACACCCTGAAGGTCTCATTGAAGAACTTTAGAATTGATTGTACAGCTTGGGAGAGACTGGCACAGGACCACCCAATATGGTATGCCCTCATCAGAGGGTGGCTGCAGTCTATGAGAAGGGCAGAATTGAAGTAACTCAAAGGAAACGTGACATCCATACTCCAGGTGTTCACATGGAACTATTTATGCCCAATATGTGGTACAGCATTCCAAGAATATATTGGTCTGATTAGCCACCGTCAGACACACTATCATTTGTCTCAAACATAGTGATGTCATTTTGGTCTTCTTTGATAACAAAGGACAAGAACCAACCAACCAAAAAAGCAAGTTTAGTTGAGATCAAAGAAATATTCTCCCTTCCCTCCCTCCCACTCCTCAGCTCTCAGACAGTCATATTTTAATTCTAATCACATTCTTGAGTATCATTTTCTTGCCCAAGCAACTGGAATGCAAAAAGATATTGACAGCTTTATAACCATGATAATAAATATACTGGAAGAAGTCTTTTTTTGTTCCTTTCTCTTTTTTGTTGCCAATCCATTTTACTTACATATTAATGTTATAAGGAAAGACAGTGAGAAAATATTAGAGACAGGTTTGGCACCATCCATTCCCTCATAAAATCAGCCCTTTAATTGTTTCTTCCTGATAATGTATTTAATATGCCTTCCTTCCTCCATGTCTAAGTCATTAATCATGATCAACTATCAACATTCAAATGTTTTGTACTATCAGATCCAAAATATGAAAAAACATGGAGTAATAGAAAGAGAACTGGCCTTCAAGTCAGGTGAAACCAGGATTCATGTCCTGAATCTGGGTTGGATCAAATTAGATCTAGGTTTAATGACTGAGAATGAATTTATTTCCAAGCAACTGTACGACCTTGATGAGAATGACTTAGCCTAGAGATTGAGGTCACTGAGACATATAGGGGCTAAAGGTTATTGATGAACTTTTATCTTTTTGATGAGGTTTTAGAAGCACATGTGGTTACTTGTAGGCCAACCTTTATGAAACTAGCCCAATGTTGCTTTTGCTAAATGTATTATCTACCCACCCAAATTTATGTGTCTGTGCATGTATAAGGTAGTGAGAAATAGAGGATATAATGCTGGAGCAGAAGTGGGGTTGACATGGGTTCAAATCTAGTCTCTGAAACTTAGTAGCAACTTACTGAAACCATGTAACCATGAAAAAAGTTATTTAACCTTTCTGAGACTCAGACAACTCTAAGACAATAAATTATAGACAGGTCTTCAGTATGGGAACTTTCTGTACCAATAAATCTCACAATCTTCCTATCATTTCTTTTATTTGAGTCTCAGAGAGGGGAAAGATCTTTTCTATGATCACATAGCTATGTAAATTTCAAGGTTAGATTTGAAGTCATTCACCTAATAGTAACAACAAAAACCTTACTTTCAGAAGTAGCCAAACAGCTTGTAAATTAAGGAGTCAGGACATGAATTACCTGACTAGAAGGCCAATGATCTTTCTATTGTTCCATGTTGTCTCGTAATTTGGATCAGATAGTAGGAAACATTTGGATGTTGGTATCTGATCATGATTAATGACTTACATACAAAATCTAGGATTCATTGTGGCACAATTTCTATTTGTATTTTAAAAGATGTTAGTCATCAGTATATGTTAATAGGGGTATCCTGACAGAATAGGAGAATGCAAAGAGCAGGAAGCTGAATCACTGTCTAGTTCTGGTTCTGCTGGTTATGAGTTGTGTAGGTGCTTAGCCATTGAACCTCAGTTTCCCCATTTATAAAATTAACACTCTGGAGACACTGGAAGGTAGTGTGGCTTATTAGACTGATAGGTTTCTTTTAGACAGGAAGATTCGAGTTCAAATATTACCTCAGAATTATAAGAAATTCATTTAATCTCTCAATGTCCCAGTCTACTCTCTAAAACTATAAATTGGAAGCAAAGGAAGTTTCTACATCAGGAATTTCTCACACCTCATTCCAACAACGACAATCAAAAAATACTGACATTATCCTACTCACAGGACTTTTATAAGGAAACTTCTCTGTAAACAGTTAAGGTTTTACAAAATATATGCTATTATTTTTAGTATTAAATTTTACAACTCAAGAAATTAAGACTTCTGTTTATGATAAGCAGAATAAAAGAAAATGGACATCTATTTTTAACTAGTCTTTCATTGCCTGCCTGGCTGTGCCAAATTTTGTCACTCTAACTCAAATGCCTTCTAGCCTAGAACAGACCTCTGTCATGATACTCTCATTTCCCTTTTTGTGAGATCCTCTCAAGGTCTCCATTTTGGGGTCCAGCTTCAGTGACCATGTTTCATTCCCCTCCTTAGCTATACTTCTTTCTGAATCCCAGCTCTCTCAATCTGGAGACCCTCCCTTCACATCATTTCTCCTCTGCCCTTGGGGAGGTTGTTTTCTGGGAGCTTCTAAGAATGTTATCTTCACTTTTCAGTACTTTTTAATATATTGTCTTCTTCACTAGGGGGCCAGATATTAGTTCAGAGTAATTTCTGAATAAATGCTTGCTGCCTGCCTTTTTTCCTTTTTGGTGGGAAAACAAAATGCTACCTGTTATTAATTACTAGAATGACATTATAAATTATAAAGGCAGCTGTGTGTAAAGGTTAATTCAACTCATACACACACACACACACACACACACACAGACAATCTAAAGAAAATAACATATTAAAAAACAGAACTAGCAAAGTGGTAAAAAAGGCACAAAATCCTGGAAGAGAGAAACTACTTAAAGTAGAATTGTCTAAATGAGAAAAAAAGTATAAAAGCTCACTGAAGAAAATTATTTTTTAAAAATTAGAATTGAGAAAGTAAAAGCAAATGACTCCATAAGACATCAAGAAACAATAAAATAAAAACTGAAGAATGAAAGAATAGAAGAAAATGTGAAATATAACATTGGACAAAAACTGATCTGGAAAATGATCAAAAAGAAATAATTTAATAAATATTAAATTATCTGATAGCCATGATGAAAAAAGAGCCTAGACATCATATTTTAAGAAATTATCAAGGAAAAACTGCCCAGATAATCTAAAACTAGAGAATAAAATAAAAATGGAAAGAATCCACTAATGACCTCCTAAAAAAAGATTCCCAAATGAAAACTGCCAGTTCAAGGAAAAAATATTGCAAGCAGCCAGAAAGAAATGATCCAAATATCAAGGAGCCAGTCAGGATCACACAAGATTTAGCAACTCCCACATTAAAGAAGAGGAGGGTTTGTAATGTGATATTTTAGAAGGAAAAAGCAGAAGGGATGACAGCCAAGCCCAGATGGATTCACAAGTGAATTCTAATGAATATTTAAAGAAGAATGAATTTCAACACTACATAAAACATTTGGTAAAATAAGCAATGACTCCTACCAAATTCCTTTTCTCATACAAACATGGTGCTGGTATTTAAACCATGGAAGAACAAAAACAGAAAGAAAACTATAGACCAATTTCCCTAATGAATACTGATACAAAAATTAAAATAAAATACTAGGAAGTATATTACAGAAATATATTACAAATATCACACACTATCACTAGATGGGATGAATACCAGGAATACAGTCTGATTTAATATTAGAAAAATAATCAGCATAACTGACCATATCAATAACAAAAACAACAAAAATCATATGATTATCTCAATGAAGATAGAAAAAATCTTTTGACAAAATATCCTACTTGTACCTATTAAAAAGCCATAAAACAGAAATAAATTGTTTCCTTAAAATAATAAAATATATATATATATATATATAATATATATAGCCATCAGTAAGCCTTAATGATAATGGAAATAAGTTAGAAACCTTCCCAATAAGATCATGCATAAAGCAAGGATGTCCATTATTCCCATTCTCATTAAAAATTACACTAGAAATGATGATAATTACAGCATTAAGAGAAGAAAAAGAAATTGAAGGAAATACAATAGGCAGATAATATGATGATTTATTTATAGAATTCTAGTGAATCAACTAAAAACAGTTGAAATAATTAACAACTATAGCAAAGATGCTGAATAAAATGAATCCACATAAATCATCAGCATTCCTATCCATTTACAAAGTCTAACAGGAAGATATAGAAAGAAAAATTGCATTTAAAATAAAATAAAATTGCAGACAATATAAAATATCTAGGAGTCTACAAACCAAGGAGTTATAGAGATTCAATTACAAAATAATTTTCATACAAATTAAAGTCAAACCTAAATAACTACATTAATTGCTTATGGGTAAGCTAAGTTAATAAAATAAAAATGATAATTCTACTTAAATGAATTTGTTCAATATTGTACCAATCAAAGTACCATAAAATTATTTTATGGAGCTAGGAAAAAAAAACTAAATTTATTTGGAAGAGCAAAAGATCAAGAATAACAAGGTGATCAATGAAAAAAAAAACATGAAGGAAAGTAGTTTTACCAATAACAGATCTTAAATTGTATTACAGAGTGATAATCATCAAAATAATTTAGTTTTGGTTAAAAACACAGTTCTAGATTATCAGAATAGTTTTCATCTACGATACACAGTTATAAATGACCAAATTAAACTAGTGCTTAATAAATTCAAAAATTCAAGCTTTTAAGACAAAAAATTCACTATTTGACAAAAATTCTGGAAAAACTGTAAAGTAGTTTGGCAGCAACTAGGTAGAAATCAATAATTCACACTGAATACAAATATAAGATCAAAATGGGTTCATGATGTAGACATAAAAGGTGACACCATTAGCAAAGAAGGAAAGCACAGAAAATTTCCCTTTCCAATCTATGGAAAAGGAAGGAATTTATAATAAAACAAGAGAAAGCATTTTGAGTTGTACAATGGACAATTAAACTAAAGCATCCAAGATTAGAAAGAAAACAAGATGGGGAAAAAAATTTACAGCAAGTTTTTCTGAGAAAAATCCTCATCTTTCAAATAGAGAAGTGAGACAGATTTATAAGAATGAGTCATTCTACAATTGAGAAATGGTCAAAGGATATGAATAGTCAGTTTTCAGAAGAGGAAATCAAAACTGTCTATAATCATATGAAAATGTGATCTAATCACTCTGATTAGAGAAATGTAAATTAGAACAACTCTGAAGTATTATCTCATACCTATCAGATTGGCCAATATTACAGAAAAGGAAAATGATAAATGTATAATATATGGAAAAATTGGAAACACTAATGCATTTTTGGGTGGAATTGTGAATTGATTCAATTATTCTAGAGAATCGTTTGGAAGTGTGTCCAAAGGATTATTAAACTGTGCATATCTTTTGAGCTATTACACTACTAGGTCTCTATTCCCAAAGAGACCAAAGGAAATGGAAAAGGATCTACATATACAAAAATATTTATAGCATCTCTTTTTGTGATAGCAAAGAATTAGAAATTGAGAGGATGCCTGTCATTCGGGGAATGACTGAATAAGCAGTGGTTACTGTGATGGAATACTATTGTGTTATAAGAAATGATGAACAAGATGGTTTCAAACAAATTTGGGAAGACATATAAACTAATGTGAAGTGAATTGAGCAGAACCAGAAGAACATCGTTTACAGTAACAGCAATATTATATATTGATCAACTGTGAATGACTAAGCGATTTTCAACAATACAATAATTTAGGACATCTCCCAAGGACTTATGATGAAAAAGTTTTTTCCACCTTGAGAGAAAACTAATATGCAGAAGGAGTCTGAATGTAGATGAAAACATAATTTTTAAAAAGCTTGTCTTTCCCATTATTTTCCTCTATTTCTTTTGCAACATGGCTAATATGGAAATTAGTCCTGTATGACTACACATGTATAATATAAATCAAATTGCTTACTTTCTCAAGAAAAGGAGAGAGGAGGAAAAAAGGCAGAGAATTTGGAACCCCAAATTTAAAAAAGCAAATGCTAAAAATTATTTTTACATGTAATTGAGGAAAAATTAATTTAAATTTAAATGTGTATCTTTAAAATATTGATTCTGATTGTATGATTCTGTTTCTCCTATTTATCCCAATTCAGCTTAATAGTTTGAAAACTAGTACTATTAACACCTAGTTTCTAGATTCATTCCTGGAGTTTAGCCATGATACCAATAACCCCTCGACCACATCACTTGGCAAAAGTGGAAATAAGAGTTTCTTCAACTACTTCCAGACCCTAAAACTTAATACTGTTTTTTGTTAGATTAGAACTCTTATTCCTAAGAGATACTCTGGTAATGCTTGATCATCATCAATCCAATCCAGTTCAATTCAATAAAAAGCAACTGTATTAAAAAGTAAAGCACTGGTCATTTTCAAAACTGAATTCTTAGTAATTAAAACTGAATGCATATAACAGTTGTAAATTGTAAATTATTCACATTTCTTCATTTTTTTCATTAGAAATTCAAGGATGTATAAGTTCATGTATTTCTCCTTCTTCTCATTCCCTTTCTCCCTTCTGTCCCCATTATTTATGCCCACTTACAACATAGATAGAAACCTGGCAAAGAGGAAAGCACTTTGAATTTTTGAATAAGCAGTCAAGGTTAAAATCCTAGTTCTGTCACTTACTATATGTGTGACTCTGGGTAAGTTAGGTTCTTTCTCTAGATCTTGGCTTTGATGTCCATAAAATGAAGGCAGCTATAAAAAAATAACTTCTTTTTAAAAAAGTAATTAATTTTCACATTACTACATTAGTCATATTGCAAAAGTAAAGATAATCCCTTCCCCACAAAAGAAGAGAAACTTCAAGAAAAAGAAAGTGGGGAAAAAAAATAATGCTTCAGTGTGCATTTAAATACCATCAGTTCTGTCTTTGGGATAGATAGCATTCTTTTTCATAAGTCCATCAGAGAAATTGCTTCAATATTTTCTTCTCACAATTGCTATTGCTAACTTTATTTCCTTCCATCTTTTCCCTCTCCACCCCCATTTATTCTATGCTCTCTCTCTCTCTCTCTCTCTCTCTCTCTCTCTCTCTCTCTCTCTCTCTCTCTCTCTCTCTCTCTTTCTCCTTGCACCCTGTCCATCCTCAGAAGTGTGTTTTATCTGACTACCCCTTCCACAATCTTCCCTCTCTTCTATCACCTACCAACCCCCTCCCTTCCCTGTCCCCTTTCTCCCATCCCTTTCCTCTCCTACTTTCCTCTAGGGTAAGAAAGATTTCTTTACGCAATTGAGTGTGTATGTTATTCCCTATCTGAGCCACTTCCTATGAGAGTGAAGGCTCACTTACTCTCCCTCATCTTCCCCCTTTCCACTACCATTACAAAAGCTTTTTATTGCTACTATTATGAGAAATAATTTAGTCCATTCTACCTCTCCTTTCCCTTTCTTCCAGTACATTCCTTTCTCATCCAATAACTCCATTTTTATAATAAATTATCTTCATATTCAGCTCCCTTCTATGCCTTGTCTATATATATGCTCCTTTTAACTGCTCTAATAAATGAGAAGGTTCCTATAACTTATCAGTATCATCTTCCCATGCAGGAATACAAACAATTCAACATCATTAAGTCCCTCATAATTTGCCTTTCCTATCCACTCTCCCTGTGCTTCACCTGCATCCTGTACTTTAAGATCAAACTTTCTGTTCAACTCTGGTGATTTCAACAGGTAAGTTTGAAGTTCCCCTATTTCACCGAATGTTCACTTTTTCCCCTGAAAGAGGATGCTCAATTTTTCTGGGTGGATGACTCTCAGTTGTAATCCAAGCTCTTTTGTCTTTTGGAATATCATATTCCAAGCCTTACAGTTCCTTGTTTGTAAATCCCGTGTAATCCTGACTGTAGCTCCATAATATTTGAAATGTTTCTTTCTGGCTGTTTGTAATATTTTCTCATTGACTTAGGAGTTCTGGAATTTGACTATAATATTCCTGAAAGTTTTTATTTTGGGACCTCTTTCAAAAGGTGATCAGTGGATTCCCCCAATTTCTATTTTTACCCTCTGCTTCTAGGATATCAGGACAATTTTCCTGGAGAATTTCTTGAAAAATGAAGTCTAGGCTCTTTTCCTGGTAATGACTTTCAAGTAGCCTAATAATTTTAAATCATCTCTCCCAGATCTGTTGTTTCTCCAAAGAAATATTTCACATTTTCTTCTAGTTTTTCATTCTTTGGGCTTGTTTTATTGCTTCTTGATTGCTCACAAAATCATTAGCTTCCCTTACCTCTATTCTACATTCAAAGGAATTATTCTCTTCAGAGAGTTTTTGTATCCCCTTTTCCATCTGGTCAATTTTGCTTTTTAAGGTATTAGTCTCCTCATTAGCTTTTTGGACAGCTTTTTTCCATTTGACTAGTTTTTAAAATGTTATTTTCTTCAGGATTTTTTTATATCTCCATTATCAAGCTGCTGAATTGGCTTTCATGTTTTTCCTGCATCGCTCTCAATTCTCTTTCCAAATTTTCCTCTAGCCCCTTACTTGATTTTCAAAATCTTTTTTTTGAGCTCTTCCATATCCTGGTACCAATTCATATTTTTCTTGGAGGGTTTAGATATAGAAGCTTTGACTTTGTTATGTTCTGAGTGTGTATTTTGATCCTGCATGGGACCAAAGTAATTGTCTATGGTTGAATTTTTTTCCTTCTGTTGTTTGTTCATTTTCTCAATCTAGGACCTGTTTTTAACTCTTTGGTAAGGTGGGGCTCTGCTTTGAGGAGCCATTTTCAGGGACACCTTCCTCCCCCAGGGTCCTCAATTCCTTCAGGGTCTTATGAGAGGCTCTGACTGCTCTCCTAGCCTGTGCTCTGGTCTGTGGATGACCATAAGCAATCCCTATTCCCTGGAACTGTGAAGAAGGTCCCTGTTCCTCTATGGCAGTAAAGCTTTTCTTGAGACTGGGGCTCCAGTCTGCAACTTGGCCTGAGTATGGGCAAAGCAACAGAGTCCTGCCTAAGGGGTAGCAAAGAGACCACTGCAGTCTCCCATGAACCCCTTACCATCCATGGGCTGATGCTCCAGAAGCAATAGCCTGGGGGGGCTCTGATTTCCATGGCTGAGTCTGTGCTGAGACCTGTGCTGACCTGGGCTCTGCTCACTCTAGTGTGGCAGAGTTTTCCTGCTGACCTTCGGAAGTGTCCTTGGCAATCTCTGGGCTGAGGGGTTTGGAAACTACACCCCCACACACACACACTGCCATAGACCCAGTTAGCCCCAGGGACCCAGGCGTCTCATAGGCTGTTCCTATATGATTGGAGCCAGTCTGCTCTGGCATGGCACAACCCAGGCTGTGCCCCTTTCCAATCCCAATGCAACAGATCTTTGCCATGGATCTTACAAGTTGTCTTGGGTTGGAAAATTGTTTCACTCAGCCTTTCTGTGGATTCTGCCACTTAGCATTTGTCTACAGTTATTATTTAAAGGAATTTGGAGTGGTCTGGGGGGAGCTTGTGGGAATTCCTACCTTAGCTCCATAATCTTGGCTCTGCATCTATAGAAAATAACTTCAAACAACTTTTCTCTTTCAAACTTATGATACTAAGTGCACAAGACTGCATAAAGATCACATCATTTTTAAATACTTTAAATATATTATCTAGTCCTATAATTTCAAACTCAAATTTCACATGTGTTTGAAGTGCAGTTATCCTTTCCACATAGCAACTTTCTGAATGTAATGGGTTGGCATAAGAAATTGAATGGGAATTCGGGGGAAGGGAGTTTTGCAGAAGACACCAAAAACACATAAAGGCCCACAGATGACACAGAGCCTATGACTAAATATTTAACTCAAATTTTACAATAAGGTACTATAAACACACCAAAAAAGAAAAAGAAAAAAATCAGATATTCTCCCTGATACAAAAATTCTTATGAGGATTTTCCCGATCCTAGGGGTGTCATAACCTAATGCTCATAATGTGTAAAGAGTAACTGTGTATGCTGCTCATTTATTTGCATTTCTGCCTTATAAATCTTTGTTCCTCTTCACAAGGACTTGTTAATACAATTATATATTCCATTAAACAAAGAGGGACAAAAGGCTACAAAATATACCTGGGCCAATGGGAAGAGGATTTATCTAACCCTTGCATTTGACTGATAAAGAAACTGAGGCACCTGAAGGGTTTTGCTGAAGGTCATACTACTAATTGATGACAGAGCTAAGACCTCAAGTCAATCTCCCAACTTCTAATTTATTACTGCTTGTTTCACACGCTGAAAAAGTCCAAGGTCATTATGTTTTCACAGAATAATTGAATACAAATTGTCATCAATTAAACTGTCACAGGGCCAAACTAGATGAGTTTGAAAGCTATTTCCATCAAAAAATTCTTCAGATTTTATGGTAAGGATCAGGAAAGAGTTTTAGAGATCTTTAAGAATATTTTGAGACATATTAAAAATATAATATTCTTTTCTTCTACTACTACAATAAGTAAAATTTTATGAGTGTCTAAGTTTCATTACTGATGATATGTCTCTATTTCTCTTTTTTAAAAAAAGATAACCATAACAGTTATTCTTAATACTCATAATGGTTCTGCACTTTCAATTATATGTTAAAAAAAATTAATCTCCTTTTAATTTCACCTTTTCTAAGCCTGAAGGATATTTCTGCTATTTTATGCCAGCTGTTACAATTCAGATGAGAAAAGATTATTTTCTTTATTACTTAAGGAGAGATATTAATCAAATGCAGATCTTGGGTGGGGGGAGAGGAATAAGACCTCATTCACTTATTAAGTTTACATAAAAAATTAAGAGATGTTCATAAATTCTGTGTCTACAAGCAGGTTTAAATCTATCCAAACTGCCTAACAGTGAAGTCTTATATCCATTGTTATTGAAACACTAAATGCTTTTCTTAACAGGCTTACTGCAATCAATTTAACTTTCAGTTGTCTTGTACCCATATGTGCTACTCCTGTTGATGAGACGGTTATTAATAAAGGAATAGATGGCTACGAATTAAAGCAAGCTCTACTTAATCACATTAATCCAGAGAATGTTAAAGGCTTCAATTTTCTAAATAATTTTGGGCTTAATGCCTTGGAGATGGGCAGACTGTTCTATTGATGCAGCATCTGGTCCAATTTAAACTGCATTGTGAGGCAGGAATTGTTAGGTCCTTGCAAAAATAAGGCAAACTGACAGTTTTCAGGATGCAACTAAAACTGCTCCAGCAGAGACAAAAGATACTGCAAGATACTGAAAAAGCCTCTGCACAATTACAAGGCAGCCTCCTGCGCTCTAAGTGCAACTCTCCTGCTCAATGAATTGTATGTGATTAGCTTACCCTGACTGAAGGGTGCCATGCACTTAACCATCACTCTGTGGCCAGTCATTCAACACTGAACAGCTGCTGCTAGGAATTCTATTCACTTAACCATTGCTTCAGGTTACCAATTAGAAGGGAACTATTTGAAAAGAAATTTTGGAATCAACACTACCACCACCACTGCATTTTTCCATTAACCACATTTCCTAGGTTTCCAACATCACTCCTGGCTTCTGCTCAGAGAAAGGAGCTGGGGAGCAGGGTGGCATCCACTTCCTGGGCTACTTTTGACTTGGGACACAAAAATCTAGGTGGTGCAAGGCTCTACTTTTACCTAGTAGGCTCATAAGCATTTGAAGCAATCAAGGGTATCTGAAAACTGTTTTTCAATGATGAGGTTGGGATTTTTTTTTAAACAAGCAATATTTGTAAATTTTTTTTCCATTCAAGATTATAAATTATGATGAAAAGTCCTTGAATATAAGAACAGCAAATAACTCTCTCATCATTTTAGAAGAGTAGATACTGAGGTTCAGGCAGTCTAGGAGACTTGCATAAGGGTAACATTTAGCAATTATTTTGAAGACTGTTCAAATTCATGCAACTAGTTCAGTGGTAATTCTAGGGAGAAGACACTGGTCTTAGAATTTACAGGCAAGTTTTTGTCCCAGTATATCAATCCAAGTATTTAATCAATATGGCATGGTGAATAGTATGTTCAACTTGGAATCAGGAATACACAGGTTCAAATTCTACCTCACCCCCTTTTTTGCTGTGTGATTTTGAATAAGTCATGAAAACTCTCATGGCCTCAGGTTTCTCATACATAAACTGAGGGGTTTGGATTTAATGGCTTCAAAGATCCTTTTGAGTTATGAACAAACATATATCAAGCATCTAATGTCTGCTGGATACTGCACAGTACCTAATATTGAATACTGGGGATGTGAAGAGAAAAGTAAAAACATTCCCTGCCCTAAAAGAGCTTACAGTCTATCAAGGGAGACAAAAGATACAAACTATAGATACACGATAGAAATGGGGTGATTTTGCTGAGGAAGGCATTAGCAGATGAAGGGATCAGGAAAGGACTCACACATGAGCCATATCTTTAAAAAAAAAAGATAGTATTTTATTATTTCCAAATAGTTATAAAGCTGGTTTACAACATTCATTTTTGTAAGATTTTGAGTTCCAAATTTTTCTCCCTCCCTTCCCCATTCCCAAGACAGACAGCAATGTGATGTTTCATATCTATATATATCTATCTATCTATATATATATATATATATACACACACACAATCAATATGAGTTATATTTATATTCAATATATATACAATTAAACATTTCTATATTAGTCATATTGTGAATGGAAATTGAGAACAAAAGGGAAAAATCATGAGAAAGTAAAAACAGAAAAAGTAAACACAGTATGTTTACTATGACTCCATAGTTCTTTCTCTGGTTGTGGTTGGCATTTTCCATCACATTTTTTTGCAGTTGTCTTGGATCACTGCATTGCTGGGAAGAACTACGTCCATTATAGTTGATCAACCCATAATGTTGCTGCTACTAAGCACAATGTTGTTCTGGTTCTGATGAGCCAAGTCTTGTAAGAAAAGCAGAGGTGAAAAGAAGGAACCTTCCAGCCATGGGGAACAGTAAAGGCAAAGATTGGGGAAATGGAGCTTTGAGTATTCCTCTTGGAATAAAATAGTATGGAACTTAGGATTTTTAGTGTCTAAAATCTCAATTCTGACAGAACAATCATGGATTTCATCTTTGTGTCTTGGATACTTGGTTTTTTTTTTTGGAAAAGTCACAGATTTTCAGGAGGCGTGCCCAACACACATGTTTTCTTTGAGGTCTTGTTTAGAGCATCTTTGTGTCTTCATCTTCCCTGTCACCATAGTAACTTTTTATACTCAGGTTCTTTTTTTTTGTTTGTTTTTTTGGTCATTTTTCAGCCTATTTCTTGACTTTTAATGCTATGTTAAAGTTTGGCTCTGTTCACCTTAGGGTGGGGAGGCACTCTCCCAATCTTTAGTCTTTCTTGTGCTTCTATTTTCAGAGCTATTTGGGGGAGGGGGTTGCAAGGTTTCACTGTTTTCAAGGTGGGGTGGTTCACGGAGAGGTGTGGTTACTACCTGCTTAGTCTGGGCTCTGGCCATTACCAGAAAAGGTCCCTGCTCCCCTGTATCCATAAACACTATTGCTATTTTTGGTACTATTTCTTCTCTGAACCCTGGAACTATGACCAGGTCCCCTACTTTTCGGTAGTCACACCTGCTAGTGCTTCTCTCGGCCCCAGAACTTTAATTAGCACCCCTGCTCCCTTGTGACTGAGCCCAAGCACTCTGGCACTTTAATTCAGAACTATGTGTGGGAAATGGAATACCAGTCAGTGCAAACTACACCCAGTACCAGCAGAGAGTCCATGATCTCTTTCTGACTCCTTACCATCTCTGGTCTGAGTTCCCAAAGTTCCTAATGCCACTGTCATGGCTGCCTCTAAGGTCCATCACTGGTGCTTCTGCCAGGCTCCAGGTCCTTGCCAAAGGTGTCACAGACCTGTCCTAAGGGCCTACATTGTCATAAGATGGAAAAAATAACTCCTTCTGACCTTTTGTTGGTTCTGCTACCCCAAAATTTGATTTGTAGAGTTATTTTAAATTGAACCATTGTGGCTCCCCCTCCAATGGTCTTTCTACTCTAGCATAACATAACATAACCTCCTGAGGGGAACTTTTCACCATATTAGGTCTCTGTACAATGTCAAATTTACTGTCAGTCCTCCATGAGGTGGGCTTAAGACCAGTATTTCTCTAAGTTTATTTCTCCCATGCTTGGGGCTGGGCTGCAGTGGAGTGGAAAGAGATTTATACGTGCTCAAATTTAGAAGAGCCTTGGGTTCTAAGCCCAGGGCCACTGCCTACTGGTTAGTTTTATATCACTTCTCTCAGACTCCTCATAAGTCAAATGAGGGTGGTAGACTGGATATTGGATGCTAGAACAGCTCAATGAAAGCAAAAGTCAGGACAAGTTTACTTTGATTCTGTGATGTGCATATTATATAATATCCTTTCTCTTGATATCTTTTAAGCTTAGTTAACCAGAGAATCTCTGAAAGTTTTTATTATAACAGCTGAGTTCCCACTCTGTCACCAAACCTTCACTTCTCACAGGGTTGCCATTACATCTACATATGACGTGTATGTGTGTGTGTGTGTGTGTGTGTGGTAGAGAGTGGCACAGTAATGGACTCATCGTAAAAATCTGCCCAAGTTTCCTGCAGGACCCCTTCCACACTTTGTTTCCTATTCTTCTCTTTCTGCAGCACCTCCTCCTGATCCTTGGCTGTCCACAGTTCCACACTTTGGCCTTCCATCTAAAGCTATCCCATGAATGAATGCTTTCTCTACCTCCCCCTTACCTCCCAACTTCTGAAAAGAACTGACAAAGGAATAAAATACACTGAAACAATTTCAATCTTCAGAGAATCAAGAAAGGCCCACTCACCTGTTTCATTGCTTTGAGTAATTGTTTCAGTGAATTCTCCCCTTTTCCCATTATCTGACTTCACTGCAGGGTGACAAATTGCATTCTCTGGGAACAATGCCTCTCTCTCTCTCTGGAAAAGCTGTTTACACATGGTCAATAAAAGTAGGGGAGAAGAATCCACAGCACTTAATAGATGACTATGTATAAAAACACATCAAGCAAGGTTAACATGGTTTGTGAGCTTCCCTCATCTATTTAAGTCAAGTCTGTGAGTCAGTCTCACTTCCAGAAAACTAGAACTGAATGGTTAAGAAAGAGGAGTTGTTGTTCTGTCTGTCTATTTGTCACTCTATAACAACTCATAAAATCATCTCAAGGTAAGAGGACTCACCATCTATATCACTGGAAAGAGCACTTCTGGCAAAACAATAGATCTTTTGAAATACTGAGGTAAAGAAGCCTTGTAAATATGTCTGGGTTGCATCATATAAGTATATTTTGGTTCCTTATTTTCAATTCATAGCATTCATTCTGAGCAATAGACTCACAACTTAAATGTCATTCTCCACTCTTCACTCTTAGTATTTCTATGTTTATTCTTAATTGTCAAACTTGGTTGTTTCTACTTCCACCCAACTCCATTTTTCAATAATCACACACCCAAATTCAAGCTGTATCACCTCTCACCTAGACTACTACAATAGTCAATAGCTTTATAATTAATTGTTCTCTCCTAGCTCCACTGCATCTTCCACAAACTGCCAAAATGATATTCCAAAAACACAAGCATGAAAACGTTATCCTCCTCTTTCATAAACTCCGTTATGGGGCGGCTAGGTGGCGCAGTGGATAGAGAACTGGCCCTGAAGCCAGGAGGACCTGAGTTCAAATTCAGCCTTAGACACTTAATATTTGCTTAGCTGTGTGACTTCGGGCAAGTTACTTGACCCCAATTACCTTAAATAAATACAATAAAAAAATAAACTCCATTATAACCTCCTTATAACCTCCAGGATCAAATATAAACACCTTCTGTTTGACATGTAAAGCTCCCTTGAAACTTAACCTTGATCTACCTTTCCAGCCTCATGGATATTGCACTGTAGCCTGTGTGCTTTTTTGCTTTTCCTCACAAATGACACTCTATTTCTCTTCATTGTACTTTTTCCTGGCTATCTCTTATTCCTAACCTCCTCTGCTCTGTCTCCTTTGATGCTCAGCTTTAAAGGACATCTTCCACATGAAGTTTTTCCTGATTCCTTCCCCACCCCCAGCTGCCAGTATCTTCTCTTTAATATCACCTTTTTTCTATTTTTGTGCATATCTATAAAAAAAACTCCCCCTGTTCCTGGATGACCTCTAAGGTCTCTATGAATACCAACATTATATGCTCTAGCATGAAGCATATCAAGTGATGGAAACAGCATAATTAGACTTGGAATGGGAAAACTGGGTTCAGCTACGGTGTCAGAAAGATGTGACAAGTCCCTTCCCCTTCTAAATAAATCCATCAACAAATATTTATTAAGTATCTATAAAATAAACATTATTAAGCACCTACAACAAATATTTGTTAAACACTATGTTAAAGGTTTGGGATTCAGAGATTAAAAAAATGAAATGGTCCATTTATAGTCTATTGGTGGAAAATGTGTAAAAGATGTCAATTCTCTCTCTAATATATTTTTATGTCTATAGCATTTTTCTCTCTTTTCACCACTACCACCACCACCATATATCAGAAACCTGGAATTCTGCAATGTGTGCCTAATTGAATTCCTCACCTTCAGTCTTTCTATTTCCTAGTATGTCCTCAATCTAGCTACTAGATGGCTATTCCTAAAACACAAGGTGATATGATTAACACTACTCTCTTTCAGGGGCATCAGTGGTTCCCTTTTGCCTCTAGGATAAAAGAAAAATATTTTATATTTATAGCTCTTCTCAGTTTGACCCCAACATCTGACTAGCATTAGCTAGTACTACTCCCCAGGTAGCTCATTCCAGCTAAATTGCCCTACCTATTCCTGAATAAGATACTCCATCTCTTATCTCTTGGCTTTAGTACAGTCAGTGGTCTTTATCCTTATCTCTGGTCCTGGAGTCCCTGCCTCCATTCAAGGTACAAGGCAAGCTTTATCTTCTCTATAAAGCACTTTCTGATCCTGTTAATTGTTAGTGATCCCTCTGATATATACACATATATTTTTTTATTTATAGACATACAATATATACTGTAATATTTATATTGATAATGTATGTGTGTATACACATATATAGATTTAGTCATATATGTAATTATTTTATCTTTATAATGCACACATGTATATTAGATATGAATATATTTTATAATATATGTGTGTAATTCTACCCAATATAGATACATGTATTATATACATGTGATGTTTAAAATTTATTTATTTGTATTTATTGGTACATATATGCATATACTGAGAGAAAGAGAGGGAGGAAGAGTGCTACTTAATTTTCTCCCAGTAGAATGTGAAATTCTTGAGGGCAGGCACTGTTAATAAATGTATATTGAATTAAGCTAAAAATAAATTAACATGCGCTGGTGAAATATTGTCAGAGAAGAAGACCCTTTAAAGCTACATTTTGCTCTAATGAATAATAATTTTGGTAGTCAACATATAATAAGCTCTAGAATTTTCTGCTTTTTGTATTTTCCACGGATGCTGTTGATATTTATTCTTTGTTCTCAAAGGACATCAAAGCATGACATCAAAGGTGATGCTGTGACAAGCACATGAATTGGATTTGAGTGAGGGGTGCTGTGGTAAATCACAAGCCCTATTTCTCCTCCAGACCCATCTAGGTCCAGTGGCCATAAATGAATCAGAAAGAAGTAGAACCCTGGATGTGAGGCAATTAGGATTAAGTGACCTGCCCAAGTTCATGCAGCTAGGCAATGTCAAATGTCTGAGGCTGGACTCAAACTCCCATCCTCCTGACTCCCAGTTCAGTACTCTACCCACTGTACCACCTGGCTGCCTAAATATCACTATCAAGATGTAGTCTGTTAGAGAATATCCTTTGAGAAAACCTCCATATTTCTTTATCATATTTTATCAAGAAAATCTTCAAAGCATGTATAAATCATTCTCACAAAAATTTTATACAAATGAGAAAGGAGGAAAATGGATCAGTAGTTATTGATGCCTCCTCAGTAGCCTTTCTTTCTGGGGGCGGGGAGGTGCAATAAGACCCATTATTTTTTCCCCAGGTGTTTAGTATTTTCCTTTTGTTCATCTCTCATGAGACTCCATCCAGTCTGGACCTAAGTACACTTGTTTTTGTCTTCCTATATTTATTTTCTTTAGTATCAGTTCTTCTCCCTCCATTCAGTTACAGCCATAATGTGAAGAACAGATTTCAAATGTGATAGTTCCTATTTCACTGGTAGTGAAAAGCTTGGTATAAAAATCTTGGTTAATTTTTCCACTTTTTGTCTATTATCCTCCTTCCAATTTCATTTTAAATGGTCTCAGAGGGATGTTTCTTAATTGGGTCTAATGACAAAAATTCTGTTAATTTATTTTCCTTTTTATTGTTTTCAGAGGGAATATTTCTCATAATATTCTTCCATTTTTCATCATTAGACTTTGGAAATAAGTTTATACTTCAATGTGAAAATCATGAACAGAAATATGTATATATATATATATATATATATATATATATATATATATATGCTAAATGAAGTAAAAACTAGTTTATGTCTTCATTGCCCTGGGTTCTAATATCTCATTTTGGCAAGGATATCAAGTGTTTGTGGACTGAAGTAGGTTCTAGGCTCTTTTATCTACTATCTATATCCATATTTTTATCTCTAAATTTAAAGCAGTTAAATAGGAAAAACACATTTAATTCCTTTTTTATATCATTTCCCATTACTTAGCTTCAATATTTTCTTCAAATCTCATGTCTTCTCAATTTTATTCTTTTTTCTAGTTTGGCATATCAAGTCAATGGGCAGGCTACACAGATGGCCAATTGTAAATGACTCATATTGGTCATCAGTTAAAATATAATCTAATTTATTTTTTAAGATGTTATTTGGTGCTTGTCATGTCTGGTGCCTCACAACACTCTTTTTGAAGGAAGTACTAATTAAATATAGGCATGAGGTTTTTTTAAGTATAATCTAATTTATAAGCCTTTGACCTCTTGTTTCTGGGTTCAGAATAATACTTTCTAATGTATTTTCCCAGTCTTCCCCTATGTCCACCTTTTGCATTGAAGTCATTTAGCATCAAAGTTAATTTAATTTGAAAAATTTATCAAATCCTTTGTAGAATTTCTCAACATATTCCTCCTCTAACACAAATGTTGGTATGTTTGCCATTGTTTTCTTTATAGTCGCTTTCATACTTATTCAGGAGAACTGCAATACAAGATGATCAAGGATGCCATTACAATATATTTCTTTTTTGGGGAAATAAAACAAAAATTTATTAAAAAGGTTACAAGACATAGGAAGGGCTAGGGGGGGAGAGGGAGAGAGAGATAGAGATAAAAGAACAGCTAAGCAGCCTTGACTGGGCCATTGTCAGAGAAGATTGCCAGCCTACAATATATTTCTGATTTTCGTTGATATTAGAGCAGGAAATTATTGTTCAGGTACATAGAGGTGGAGCCTCTGAGTGCCTTCTAACTTTAAGATTCTATAAATTTATTATTATATTTAACCAAAAATCAAGAGCCTAATGTTATAAACTCCTAAATATTTTGACTCCTGTTCTAGAGAATAAGTGATCCCTCCTCTTGACTAAGGCTAACATTTCTGTGCTCTAAATATCTAATCCCATTGCTTCTATATTCTATTCCTCCTTTACCACTATCATAAACAAACTAACTCCTGCTACATCCTTAGGTTAGAGCAAATAAAATTTCTTATCTAAGTAGAAAAGTGGTCAGGTTTCTTTTTGTGGTAAAAGCATATACAAAGGCTTTTCAGTCCATGTGCCTTAAGAAATCAAACTTCTTTCAATAATTAAACATATCTACATGAACATATATATATGAAAATTTATATTCTACCCTACTCAGATCTGGCCAGGTCTGACCCTTTCCAGAGAACTTTGATTTAGATGGTCTTCTTGCTTATATCCTCAGTATCAGTCCATTATTTCTTCATAACATTAATACATACATACTATACTTTTCATTTATCTTATTATGGCAGAAATGGTGCTCCAAGTTGTATAGAATATCTTAGTAGCCTTCAAGAAACATAATTACATGATTAAACACTGCATCCTCTCCAGGAAATTGAAAGTACTATAATTACAACAAATATGGGGGAAAGCAAACAATGGGTAATCACTGTTGTTGACAAGGTTTTAAACTTCAGTCCAGTACTATATTCATCTCCATTAAATAGTGAAGAAATTTTATTCCTTAATCCAAAAGATTCATATTAGAAATCAGAAAAATAACAAAACACTGATTGTCCCAAATGACCTTATTATTTCCTTAGATAGTGCAAAATTTGTACAATATATGCAAAATATATTGGAAAAGATTTTTAAGTTATCTGTATATGTATGTATAGAATTTATATCAACCTCTACCTCTATTTCTATCTATCTATCTATCTATCTATCTATCTATCTATCTATCTATCTATCTATCTATCCCTAAAGAGGTGATCTTGGAGTCAAAACCTTTACCCAAATCTCAAATCTTACATATCTAAGTTTTGTTAATCTTGACAATATTTTTTTAACAATTCACATTCCACAAAACCTTCTAAGGTTATGAGTTATAAATCAATACTTACAATTACATTGGTTTTCTGATTGAAATTCTTTTTGTCAATGCAATTCTCACATCCAGACCAAATATATACATACATTGCCTTATCACATTTTTACCAATGCACGTATAAATTATCCTCACAAATATGCTGTACAAATATACATGTACACATAATAAATGAATGTGTATAATCAGACAGATACACACATTTTATCTCTTTCTTTATGGCTTCTTACAGTATTTTTTTCTTTGACTTGAATGTGTATGTTTACATGTGAAGTCTATGAAATCTCAGATGTCCCTGAGAGAAGTGGAATTCAATAGCAGAAAAATCCAAGAAATCAGGGGAAAAAATCAAATTCAACCTAAAAGTTCAACCAAAATATGGTTTTGCTCTGGTACAAAGTCTCAAATCAGGAACTGAGGCTGGAATTATGAATAGACAGAAGATAACATTAGATTTAATAAGAAAAACAATAGTTGAAAGATGCTAAAGAAGTAAATACAGAAGAAGAGAATATGTCTACAAAATATATAAGTAGAATCTCAGGGGGGAAAAGTACTTGATCATGAGGACTTAAAGAATGGCTGGAAGAAGTGAAGCAAGAGATAAAAATGAAATTATAAATGAAATAAGATCTCTGAAAAAATTACTTGGGAGAAGATGTAATTTAGGATGTAGGAAACTATGCAATGGAGAGAATCAAAAGGGAATAAAAGAACTTAATGACTCCTAAAAAATACAAAAAACATTGGAACAAAAAAAAATTGGGGGAAAAAAACAACAACATGGAAGATAGATTAGGGAGAAATAATGTAAGAGTTCCTGAATACAATGACCAAACAAAAAACTGAGACACAGTATGTCAGGCAATCATAAAAACAAACAGAAAAACAAAAAAATAAAGCAAAACTGCCCAGATCTACTAGAATCTGAAGGAAAAGGGAAAATCCAAACTGAAAACGTTAAGGATATACTAGTCAAAATCCAGAACTTCCAAGTCAAAGAAAAATACTGCAAAAAGATATAAAGAGTTAAAACACAAGGTCACACAAGACTTGGATAGAACTACTAAAATTTGCAATATGACATTCGAAATGGTAAATGACAAAGACTTATTAAAACACAAAACAATAAATGAGGTTCACACAAAGAATGTATAAACATCGAGAAAAGAGTTGGAAGTAGAGCATCCCATAATCCTCTTATCTGAATCATTAATCAAAAGAGATACCAGAAGGAATAGGGCAATGGAAGCAGTATATAAGAGGGACTTAGTTTGTGAAGGGAAAGTCAGAAACAAAACAAAATAACAACAAATAAAAAAAACTAATGTTGGAGGGTAGATTGTAAAGGCAAATTAAAAAGGAAAAAAGATAAGACCAGAGAACAAGGACTGGGCTTGGTGATAAGTGGACAAAAAGTAGAAACAGGTTAGATCAAGAATTTTTTAAAAAATGGTGTTTTCAAATACCTAGTTGAGTGATCCTAGGTGAGTCATTTGACAGTGTCTTAGCTTCCTCATTTATAAAACTATTTATAAAACGACACAGTTGGACACGATAGTCTCTAATGTCCTTTTAATTTTAAATCTATTAACTTATGAGAATTTCAGAAAATTGAAATATGACATCTGTTTCGTGATTATTGAATGGAAATAGAAAGTGAGAAATCACCTATGCCACCTTTACAAAAAACTGATCATATGTTAATAGATAAAAATCTCATAAACAAATGAAGAAAAGCTGAAATATTAATAGCTTCTACAAAAAGGACTCAAATTTAAATAAAGACTAAATACTTTAATCCTAAAGAACTGAGTCAAAAACAAAGCTTAAAAGAATAATTTAATTTTTTAAATTGAAAAGAAGATACAATATAAAATGTTGAAAATGAAACCAAAGTAGTACTTAAGAAAAAATTTTACCTTTAAATACTTTAGTTAACAAAAGTGAATTAAAATACCTCAATGAATCTGCCAGGCAACAAAAAAAAGCCCTAGAAAACGAACAGTTTCTGCCCCAGGCTCTGCTGCTGCCTCTTTGCAGCAATCATTTCCTTTGCCTTTTCTATAGCTCCTTGCTTGCTTCTGGATCCTTGTCCTTTGTCCATCGTTCTAGCTCAGCTCACTTTCCTTATTTACAGCAATGCCTTTGATGTACCTCTATGTTCTTGTATTTGAGGTTCACTTTTCCTTAATAGCCTTTGTATTATTGGGGCACAGTGTCCAAGGTATAAAAAATTAGGGAAGCATGTGTCCTGTATCTCAGAGTCACTCCAGGCCAGTCAGTGCAACTAAAGAACGAAGAGTTATTTCAATCTTCTTTAGGTACATATTAACTAATCTAAATTCCCTAGTGACCCTGGAAATTCTTAATATAGCCATAATACCATATGAAGAGCCAGACAAATGCACCTTATTCTTGAGGAAACACTCAAAATAGGCCTGAGTGTGAATTAAACTCACAGAAAATATGCACAAATCTTTTTGAAACACGTACCTGAGTTAGCTGTGCTAATTCCTTTAGAAATTGATATATCTTTTTATATTTATCAAAATTCACTTTATATTTCTCAGGAAACTGTGATATTAGAATCAGTTGCCAGGTCAAAAGTGTATATACATGGAACAGAAAAGAAAATTTATTTCCAGTCTTATTCCTTTAAGAAATAAGCACAGGCTTAAGCTAACCTGTCTACATACATAGAAGAAGGTCAGGAATAATATTTACTCATTCAATAAGACCCATAAAGAAGGTCCACAAGTAATTTTAATTTAATCCTACCACCTTTATCTCTAGCATTCTGTACCCAAACTAAAAAACTACAAATACAATGGTTTATATAGTGCTTAAAACAACACTTTATATAGTGCTTAACGCAACACTTTATCTATGGTTGTAGAATTGGATTTAATTCCATGAAGATGTTTGTCCTGGCTTGATATCTGTGGAATCTAGGACAGTTCCTTCCCTAAAATTTTTGCAGGGTTGAGATAGAGTGTAGAAAGCTGGAAGTAAAATGACAACAATGTAAGTGCAACTCCATTTCCCTTTTTTAGCTGCCCTCTTCTGACTAATTACTTTAAGAAATAGTAGTTTTGAAAACAAATGATCTTCTTATTTTTATTTTTTTGCTTTATCAGATTTATGATTTCTCTGCAGTAGAAATCCCAATGAGGAATATGAATACATCCTCTGGACTTGCATTCTTAGAGAAATGTTTGGAGCCCTGAGAGGCCAAGTTACTAATCAAGCAAGGATCAAACAGTCAATATGTTTCAGCGACTGGTCTTGAATCCAAGCCTTTCTGACTTTGAGGTCAATTCTCTATCCATTGTACAGCACTGTCTTCCTTATAAATTACAAATTTTGGAAAGATATAGGTATATATGTTCTTAGGGCCCTATTATATGAAGAAACAGATTAAATTATTTTCAATGTGCCTTCCAGTTCTAAAATTCTGTGATCTGTTGATGCTAAAAGTTAATAGAGAAACTTGAGATAGACACCTTAGGTGAGTTTCCCAAGAGTAAATTAGTAACAATATTTAGACTTAAACCTCATTCATTTACCTTTTCATCTAGATATTATATATATATATATATATATATATATATATATATATATATATATATATAAAATTATATATATATATATATAAAATTATTATGGTCTTTGACATAATGTTAACAATGGGAGAATAATTAAATTAACTTAAAAATCTATTTTTCTTTTAAATTCACCTTACTTCAACAAAAGATTCTTTAGATCCTAGAACACATGAGGCACTGTGCTAGGTGCTAGAGAAGCGAAAACCTATTCCCTTCTCTTTTTTTTTTTCCTTTTCTCTGTGAGAACTGGAAGCTGACAAGCCTTGCTCTCACAGTCTGTAGCAGGGGATGATCAAGGTATGTTGTGGTGAGCATTACATACTGTTAGGCAGTAACAACACTGATGCCCAAGTTTAGTAAAAGTTTTCCTAGTTGTAGATAATGCTCATTTCTCCTCATATTTTGTCCTTACTTTAATGTCCATAGTTAGTTTTTAGATTGTGTTTCCTGATCCAGTTCATAGGATTTAGAACAGGAAAGGTCTGTGGGGATCACTCAGTTCAACTTTATCATTTAGCAAATGGGGGGGGAGATAAGAACTTCCCAGCTCTGGTTTAGTCATTTCTATCAGAAGCATAGCAATTCTTCCTTACTAATTTTTCTGGTTTAATATTCAGTTTAGATCTGATATATGTCATCTATCTGCAATCTCAACTCATTCTGTTACCGGCTCCCCACCTTGTTTGAGATTCTTTCCCAAACTTTGTGGCCTACAATTTAGCCATTTAACTTTTACCTAGCAAGCAATATTGCTAACTGCATCCAACACACCTCCTATGTTGGTCTTTTTCTTACGAACACAGGAAAAGGAACTGGACTTTAGGATTGAGCAAATCAAGTAGAGTAGCTACATGTAAACTATACATCTATATATATAATACATAATACTATATTTTCAAATTGCTACATACTTTATTATCTTCAGTTGTGAATTTTAGTTAATTTCCTTCAATAATTGAAGAATCATCCCATGAGAACACCATTTGGCAATACATATCACAAGTCTCACAAGCCTTAGTAAACCATCTTTATGAATTGTTGGGGTTGAAAAAAGTTCATCATCTGGTGGCCAACCATCTTGAGATAAGCCTTTCCAAATAAAGCTGGCCCAAACCAACATACAGTCTGTCACTAGGCCCTAACTCAAAGTCTCTCCTGCTTAAAAGGATGTGCCAAAACTCCTCCTTCATATTCTCTATATCTAAGAATAAAGAATACAAAAATGAGGCAAAAGACAATTCCAGCTCTCAAGGAGCTTACAATCTAATGGGGGAGACAACACACAAACATATATGAAGCAGCCTATCTGCAGGATAAATAGGAAATTTAAGAAGGGAAAGCACTAGAATTAAGAGGGATTAGGGAAGGTGGAATTAGGGGATCAGGAAATTAGGGTTTAGGGTTAGGGTTAGGGTCCTGTAAAAGATGGGATTTGATTTGGCACTTAAAGGAAGTCAAGGAGGTCAGTGGAAGAGGGAGTACATTAAAGCTTGGGGGACAGCAGAAAGAACAGTGTGGGCCAAAAAGGGAATATCTTGCCTGCAGAACATCCAAGAAGCCAATGTCACTGAATCTAATTTTAAAAATGTTAGGAAGTACAGTGCAAGAAAATTGGAAAGGTAGGAGGGGGCAAGCTTATGAAAGACTTTGAATGCCAAGCAGAGCATTTTCTATCTGATCCAGGAATTGATAGGGAATGATGAGTTTTTTGTTTCAAATATGCTCATTTAACTAAAGTAGAAAAGCATATTATTATGCATGAGAAATATTGTAAACAATAAAAGAGAAAGCCAAAAGAGGTTTCTGCTTATTCTTCAGTTAACCAGGAAATTAAAATTACCCAGAGAAGCATATTCTGGAACATTTTGATTACCTGGGGGTTTTACAAATAATATTTGTTATAGCTAAAATGTTAAGTATGTTAGAAACAATATGCACTTTAGATTCTTTGGACACCAGAATATATATGCAAGTACTCTCTCTACAGATGAATAAAGATCATAGATAGGTAGGTAGGTAAGTAGGTAGATCAATAGATAGATGGAGAGATAGATAGATAGATAGATAGATAGATAGATAGATAGATAGATAGATAGATAGATAGAGATAGGAATAGATGGCTGGCTGGCTGGCTGGCTGGCCGGCCGGCCTCTGGGATTCCTTTTAAATCTCTTTTGAATTAATACAGAATCTTATATTTTAAAACACTTATAGTTGTGTGGAAAGAGAAGAATGGAGCATATGTCCTCAGTCACAGTAAGAAAATGTACTTTAATCTAATGGGGTAAACATCCCTTTTTTGGCTGCCCTCTTCTGACTAATTACTTTAAGAAATAGTAGTTTCGAAAACAAATGATCTTATTTTTGTTTGCTTTATTACATTTATGATTTTACTGCAGTAGAAATCCCAATGAGGAATATGAGTATGCTAAATTTCCTAGAGAAATCTTGGTGCAGGTGCAGTTCAACCAAGTTTGAAAGTTATGTTTAAAAACCACTTTAAGCACATAAACCATTGTATTAGAAACAACAATCTAGCCGATCATATGAATAATCTACAACATCAAATTAGTGTGGCCTAAAGCCAAAAAAAATTGTTGTTGCAGAAAGGGCACAGGGCTGGGAATCAAAAGTTATCTATCCATTGACTAGTGTTGGGACCTTGGTCAAACTACACCCTTTTTCTAAGCTAAGGGAGCGTTTGGCTCTACTATTTTTCATGGATCTTTTGGGTTTTAACATTTTAAGATTCTGCATCATTTTAAAGTATGATGTTTATTGTTTAAAATTGCAATTATTTTCATTTCTTTTTAAAGTGATGTGCTATATTTTATGTAGTAGAAAAAACAAGTAATAAAGTTAAGTGGACATCATTTGGGGAATTGATAAACAAATTATATAGTATATGCATATTATGGAATATCACTGTGCTCATAAGAAATAAAAGATACAAGGAATTCAGAGAGATATGGGAAGACTTACATGAACTGATACAGAAAAATGAAAACCGACCCAGAAGACAAAAAATACAATAATGTTAAGGAAAACACCTTCAAAACGCAATAACATTTAGAGTAAATATAATAAAACTATTGATTTCAGAGGGCTAATGTTAGGACAATTCCTTTTCTCCCAAAGAACTGTTGCTGAATATAATTCAAAATGTTATATAATCTGTCAACTGAGATTGTTGTATCAGATGGGTTTATATAGCTTTTCTCTTAAATGAAAGTTTGAGGAAAGAACCTTGGGAAATAACTGTAGTATAAAGCATATCAATTTTTTAATTTCTTAATTAAAATGATAGCTGCTTAGAAGTATATGAAAGCTACTGCAGAAATATTCATGTTTGAACTATAAAAAGTTGAATCAAATAATATGGAGTTCTTTGGGGGGGCATCTAGGTGGTACAGTGGATAGAGCACCGGCTCTGGAGTCAGAAGGACCTGAGTTGAAATCCAGAATCAGTCACTTTAATAATTGCCTAGCTGTGTGAATTAGGGCAAGTCACTTAACCCTATTGCCTTAAATAATTTTTTTTTAAAAAAGAAAAGTTCTCTGGTATGAATTTAAAAAGTTCAGTGATTTCTAAACCTTTTTCTATCAGTGCACTTTCATGATGAGATTAAATTGGGAACAGATATAATAACTAGCAATAAAAGGCAGAAACAGAGATTATTCTAAGAATTGGAAGGCCCATATTTTAGCCACATTACTAAATATGGGCGCAATGGATGGTTTATATGACATCTCTGGGTCTCAGAGAGTAGGATTAAGTCCCTTTCAACTCTAATACTCTATGATTACATGCAAACATTTGGAATACAATTTGAAAATGCTATACCACTAATCATACAATCTTATTTACTAGAAAAAAGTGTGATATCTTTAGTCTAGCATTTTTTAAAAATTTGGAATTCTAAACTGAAGTTAAACTCATATTTTGAGCTATAGAACAGGTAAGAAAATAATTACACATGATTCTAAAGGAAAGTAGAAAAATGGTCAAAGGATATGCAAAGGCAATTTACAGATGAGGAGATCAAAGCAATCCATAGTCATATGAAAAATTTCTCTAAATCATTACTTATTAGAGAAATACTAATTAAAGCTTCTCTGAGGTACCACCTCACCCCTCTCAGACTGGCCAATAGGACCAGAAAGGATAATGATCATTGTTGGAAGGGTTGTGGGAAATCTGGGACACTATTACACTGTTGGTGGAGCTGTGAACTCATCCAATATTTCTGGAGAGCAATTTGGAACTACGCTCAAAGGGCAACAAAAATGTGCATACCCTTTGATTCAGCAATACCACTACTGGGTCTATACCCTGAAGATATCATGAAAAAGGGTAAAAACATCACTTGTACAAAAATATTCATAGCAGCCCTGTTTGTGGTGGCAAAGAATTGGAAATCCAGTAAATGTCCTTCAATTGGGGAATGGCTTAGCAAACTATGGTATAATGTATGTCATGGAACACTATTGTTGCATTAGAAACCAGGAGGGATGGGAATCTGCATGAACTGATGCTGAGTGAGATGAGCAGAACCAGAAAAACACTGTACACCCTAACAGCAACATGGGGGCGATGGTCAACCTTGATGGACTTGCTTATTCCATCAGTGCAACAATCAGGGACAGTTTTGGGCTGTCTGCAATGGAGAATACCATCTGTATCCAGAGAAAGAACTGTGGGGTTTGAACAAAGACCAAGGAGTATTACCTTTAATTTAGGGAAAAAAACCTGATATCTTCTTGTCTGATCTTGCTATCTCTTATACTTCATGTTTCTTCCTTAATGATATGATTTCTCTCTCATCACATTCAATTTGGATCAATGTATACCATGGAAACAATGTAAAGACTGGCAAATTTCCTTCTGTGGGGGATGGGGGAGGGAAGTAAGATTAGGGGAAAAATTGTAAAACTCAAAATAAAATAAAATCTTTATATAAAAAAGTAGAAAAACAACAATGTCACTGAAGTAATTCAGTCAAACAATTTTTTTGTCGTCTGATTATTATGTGGTGTCATCTAATTATCAAACAATGAACCATCATTTCTCATGGGATCATGTACTTTTGAGGTTCAGTCTATCACTTTCCACTACATTCTCGTCTGCTTAAAACATATTTAGGAATTAAATTAGACTTCTCTCAAACTTTTTACTTCTCCAATCAGTGTTCCATATTTTTTCACTCCTTCACTGATTACTTACTAAAAAAAGTATTTTATATTTCACATTCCCAAATATACCTATCCACTTTTTCTTCCATCCCCTAATGATCTGGCTTTTACCCCAACTGCTCTTCCAAGAATGGTCTTTCAAAGGTCACCAGTGACTGCCTAATCACTAAATCTAATGTTTATTTTTCATCATCTTCATATTTCTTGATTTGTTTTGCAGTACTTGACCTTGTTCACTATCCCTTCCTACTGGCTATGCTTTTCTCCTTAGGTGCCAGAGATACCAGGGGATTTAAGAGGAGAAATTCCCTCAATTATATACTTTCTTCCCTTTACAAAGCCAAATCATTTTTGTGTTGGAATTTGTATAAAAGGTTAAAGAGTAGTTATGGGACAGCTAGGTGGCTCAGTAGATAAAACATAGGTCCTGGAGTCAGGAGGACCTGAGTTCAAATCTGAACTTAGACACTTAATGATTAGCTGTGTGTGACTTTAGACAAGTCATTTAACTCCAATGACATGCAAAAAATAAAATAAAGAGTAGCTTACCTTATTTCTACAAAATAGATGGCATGGTAATGAGACTTAGAAAGAGAAATATTGAGGTGGCTAGGTGGTGCAATGGATAGAGCACTGGCCCTGGAGTCAGGAGTACCTGGGTTCAAATCTGACCTCAGACACTTAATAATGACCTAGCTGTGTGGCCTTGGGCAATCCATTTAACCCCATTTGCCTTGCAAAAACCTTAAAAAAGAGAGAGAAATATTTTATGCTACTTAAAGTCATTACCTATCCCAAGTACTTAAGGTGATAGATTAAGTGAAAAAAGGTCTTTTTTATTATTTCAGAAAATTGATGTGTCTTTTTACCTATGACCAGTTGGAAAGAAGAATCCTCGGACACTGGTCAAATAGGGTTTGAATGATTTAGGAAAATGATTCACAAATGGTATAGCAAAAGTTCAGTGATTCTTGAATTGTTTGATAAGGAAAAATGCTATCTTTTATCTTATATTCTTTATATTTTCTATGAGAGCTATGAGAGGGTTGTCCAAAATGTGGCAGTTTGGCCACATGTGATTTTATGCGGCCCCCCCCCATGGGTTTCCTAAATGCTTTAGTAAATGAAGTGGAGCTACTGCAGAGCTCTGTCTAAAATGGCAAATCACAATATATTGTTTATTGTTTCAATAAAAACTTTTAAAAGCAAGATTGAACAGTCCTGTTCTATGATATTGTGGAATTTTGTATATTATCAAGAAATGCTATAAATAATAACTTGAAAAATGACTTGTTAGAAAGATTTTTAAGGCATGTGGTTGTTCCATAGTTGGTCCTATCTCTAAACAAAGATGCTAAGCTTAGAGTAGTTTGAATAAATAAAAATTTTATTCTGGCAAGCTTGTGCCCACAACACAAAAAACAGAATTTTGACGATTTATAAAGAAACCAAAGGAAATGAGGTTTTGTCTGGTCTAATAATAATTTTATTTACTTAGTTATATTTTTTAAAAAATTATTATTGCAAACATTGATTCATTAAATCTCCAAACCAACTGTGAGAAGTAGTTACAGCATAGATTAATGACTGCATTATGCTGATAAGAAAAAAATGAGCCAGAGAGGGTTAAATCAAATGCCTAAGATCACACAAGGAGTAGGTGAAAGAGATAAACCCCTAATTTTTGTATTCCTCATCCCTAACCATGCCCTCTACTATCAAGAGGATTGGTTCAATTCAACTGAATTTGGATGCTAAGCACTGTTTTAAGTGCTAGGGAGACAAAGACACAGATGTAACAGTGAACATCAATTATTATATAATAATATTAACTGACACTTCTATCACAAAAGTATTTCCAATGACTTTACATAGGTAGATGCTGGAATTGTTCCCATTTTACAGTTGAGGAAACTGAAGCACACAAGGTTAAGTAACTGGCCCTGGATCAGACAGCTAGGAAGGACCGACTCCAGCCTCAGCTCCTAGAAGTTCTCCTTGCTTCCCCAAGCTCAGGTATCTCTGGACCCTGACCCGAAATGAGAAAGACACAAATGACACATCTCAAAGACAGACCTCCCTCTAGATGGAATCACAATCTTAGAATCTGAATAATGGAAGGAATAGGAGAGATTTCATATGACCTGCACCCAAACAAAAATCACCTCTAGGGTTTCCTCAATGAATGTAAAGATCTTCCATGATGGGGAATCTAGTGTCTCCCAAGGCAGCTTACTCTACTGTGTGACAGCTTCAATGGTGCACAAATTCTTGATTATATTGAACTTAAATTTGTCCTCCCAGAATTTCAAAGCAGTAGGTCTGTTCTGCCTTGTCAAAGCAAGAACAAAAGTAATACCTCTTCTGTATAGCAGACCTCCAAATAACTGATGAGATACCCCAATTCATTCAACTAACCTTCACAAGGCATAATCCCCTTGCCCCTTGCTCTCGTGACCATCCTTTTCTGAACATCCTCCATCATGCCAATGTCTTTCCTAAAATGTGGCCTCAAAAATCAATCTAATTCTCCAGATACAATCTGACATAATTCAGCAGCTTTACTGCATCACTTGTTCTAAAATCTGCTTCCATGAATGTGGCTAAGATAACTTCATCTTAATGGAACAAAACTGGTATAAAGTAAGTTTGCTTGGCTGTCATGTCAAGAGTGTGGTTCTCTAAATTACTCTAAATCTTTTCATCAAGAATTGCTATTTAGGGGCGGCTAGGTGGCATAATGGATAAAGCACCAGCCTTGGAGTCAGGAGTACCTGGGTTCAAATCTGGTCTCAGACACTTAATAATTACCTAGCTGTGTGGCCTTGGGCAAGTCACTTAACCCCATTTGCCTTGCAAAAATATAAAAAAAAAAAAGAGTTGGTATTTAGACATACATTCCTCATTCTATACTTTTCTGCCTAATTTTTTGTTTCTGGTCATAAAAAGAACTTTTTATTTTTCAAAATTCTGCTAAGGTGGCAAGATAAAATTATTTTATTATAAAATTATACATGCAGAATATATAATATATTCTTATTATATCATTATATAAACTTAGAACTAGAAAGAATCTTAGAGATCTACTGACTGAGCTGAAGAAAAAAAGTTAAGGAAAAACCATTCTACCATTTTGAGCATGGCAACTGGAAGAGGGTGACATCTAGAATATAATCTAAATAAATAAACTATTCTAAAATTGTTGAGTGACAAGAGCTTAATAGAAATTATGCCTCATCCACATCATAGACAAATTAAAAACATCACTGGCCCAAAAATATTTCTGTATTAGACTTTCAGTGCCTATATACAAATATGTATACAAACATACACACAAATATATGCATATATATATATAAATATAAACATACACATATTTTAGTCACCTTCATAAATGAAGAACTTAACTTATAATTTATATGCAATTTAAATATTTTTGGTCCAGACCTGTTCATTGGTGCAGAGAATTCCTGATGAAGAAAATCTGCTGTGAGCATAGATTGATAATGCTTCTACAATATGTAGTTTTAAAGATTTCTTTGCAACTCTGAGAGGTTGGGAGACCAATATGTGTCAGAGATAGTTATTATCTGTCAGGGCCTGACTCTGAGGCCAACTGACCCTCCATACTATATTGTCTTTCATAGTATTATAAATCACTATATTAAATATTATTATATACTATCTCATATACTATTACATACTCTACTGTCCATCATATAATATATTTACTATCTCATATTAGACATTATAATATTATATAAATACTGTTTTTCAAGTAGTATATTATATACAAAATTATTATATACTATATTGTCTCATATATTAAAAGAACAAAAATAAGTTTATGCATAATTTTTGAGAGAATTTTTTATATTGTGGGTTCTACCACATGGAAAAGATAGACATTTCACCAATTTTTTTTATCAGAAATAAAAGATAAAAGGTATGTATATATATATGTATATATGTATATATATATACATATACAAATATATCTACAACATGAGTTAATGTCATTACTTCTAGGAATTTTTAAAAACATAATATTTGATATTGTGTATATATATACATACAAAAATAAAAGAGAAGTATTATAAATATTTCCTTATTGATATGATTCCTCTGTCATCACATTCAACTGAGATCAATGTATAACATATAACCAATGTAAAGACTTAACAGAATGCCTTCTGTGGGGGGGGGGAAGCAAAAATGGGGGAAAATTGTAAAACTCAAAATGAATAAAATCTTTCTTAAAAAAACATTTCCTTATCAAAAAGTCACATTGAAAGGCAGCATATATTCAGAAACATAGTAGAAAGAGGAGATGGAATGCTAGATGTAGTTTGGAAGATATAGGTTTGAATTGTGCCTTTAATACTTAATAGAGGCAACCAGAGCACCAGCCCTGGAGTCAGGAGGACATAGTTCAAATTCAGCTTCAGACACTTAATACTTACCTAACTGTGTGATCTTGGACAAGTTATTTAACCTAACTATTTTGCAACCCCCCCACCCAAATAACTATATATGATTGGGCAATTCACTGACCTTCTTTGATGACAACTATGTATAAACAAGGTAAAATAAGAAAAACTGGCAATAACTAAAATAGGGGAGAGATTGTAATATCAAAGATGTTGCAATATTCCATCTATGAAACAACAAAGGCTTGGACTAGATTGATGACAGTGCAAAACAGAAATAAAGATGGGGAGAGAGTTGTGACCTTCTCTGTGAAATAATAATTCTTGTACATTTTATCTAAATGTGTTATGAGCTTGAAATGAGATAATAAAAACTATAGCCCAATATCAAATATTATTAATATGTTTTGAAAATTCCTAGAAGCAATTACATTAACTCATGTTGTATAGCAGGGGCTATTGGAGGATAATCCAGGCAAGAACAAAAAAGGTAATTTAAGGAGATGCTCTTTATTCATTTCTTCAGTTTTCTTTGATTTTCTTTACAATCACCAATTCTTTGAGATTATGAACATCTATCTGGTTTCTGCCTCTTGACCAAATAGTTTCGTCATCAGGTCAACTAAACTTGTCCTTGATGTCCCTAGCAGGTATTTGCAGTCCCTAGGCATTCAGTTTGTGAAAGGAATTGTCCATCTGTTACCTAACTTCAGGCTATGTGACCTGCCCATCTGTGTTTGTACATTATTTCCGTAAGTATAGGTGATCTCCTGGGGAAACTCTAAACATACTCTCTTCCATTGATCTTTGAGCTAGTTTTAGGCTTTGGGGTTACTTTTTGTTTGAGGATTGGGGGGGGTTCCTTTTTTTTTTTGCTCCAGCTACCATATTCAGTTCAATATATCATAACCAGGAGAATAATGGAGTTAAGTAGGTCCTTTGATTCTTCATCAAAGGTCTTCATAAAGAAATAAAGCTTCTGCACTTCTGCTTCAAACTGTCTTTAGCTATATTCTCCACAAACCAATGAAAGATTCAAATGGAGACTGATGTTGATTTCTTTTATAACATTTCTTAATCACTTATCTTGATAAATTATTTGGCACAAAATTTACTCAATTCAAAGAAAAATACTCTTATAGGGACCCAATGAATACAGAGACCTGAGCTAATTCATAAACCTGGTCAAGGCTAATTTCAAATTCAATTTTGAATAACATCATAGAAAAACAGTTCCCACTTAAAACTAACTTGGCTTCATTTTCCTCAGCTATTAAATGAAAGGGTTAGATTAGATGGGGGCAGCTAGGTAGCACAGTAGATAGAACAGCCAACCTGGAGGCAGGAGGACCTGAGTTCAAATGACACTTAATAGTTGTGTGACTCTAGTCAAGTCATTTAACTCTGCTTGCCTCATTCTGCTCATCTGTAAAAAATGGGATGAAGAAGGAAACAGAAAACTACTCCAACATCTTTCCCAAGAGAACTCAAAATGGGGTCACAGTCAGACTAGACTGAATAACAATAGACTAAGTGACCTCTAAAGTCTTTTGATGTCTAAATCTACCATGCTGACTATATAAGAATCATCAAACTATTCCAATTTCTCCACTAACATATAAGGAAGGACACAGGACAGATTTTGTACTTGGGGGGAGGGAGGGAAGCAATGGGAGGGCAGTTACATTTGATGGAGCCAAACATGCTGAGGAACATTTGGGATTCTGTTTGTTAGTTAACTAAAAAGGCCTATTCTGTAGCAACACCTAAGGGAAGTCTGTTTGTTCCTCTGTATTTGCAATCATTCTTTATGCAATTAACAAGGTTCTCATGAACTTGTTCCCAGACCATAATAGGAAAGAAATTAAAGACCTCCTTTGCAGCACCTTTTATTCCTGAACAACATTTTCCTCGAATTTTTTCCAGACATTGGGTAGTTTACTATTATTCACTTAATCACTGAAGCATTGGCAAGGGTACTGAACAGTGACATGCCACCTTCTGGAAGGTGTTCAGGCCAGATGTTATCTATCCCTAGGCATTTCCCTCACTTACCCAGTGAAGGGTAAATTACAATTCTTCCCACATTATGTCATGTTCTTCCGAGTCCACTCTGCTAATCACAGTGGTGTGGCTGGTTTGTTTTTTTTTCTAATTATGAACAAATGAAAGTGATTTATTTATTTGAAATAGATTATTCTTTCAACTTTCATTCCTAAATTCATACAGTAAACAAACATTTAGGATCAAGAGATAGAACATCAGAAGCCAAACATTCATTTTACAGACAAGGAAATTGTGACCTAGAGAAAATAAGTGACTGGCCCATAGTCACATATAGAGAAAGCATCAGAAGAATTTAAACTAGTCCTCAGATTCAGGACTCTTTTTGCTGTACCATGTAGCTTGTAGAGAGTACTGACCTAGAACAGGGAGACCTGAGATCAAATCTAGCCTTAGATATTTACCAGCTGTATAATTATGAACATGTGACTTAACCCCATTTTACCTCAGTTTCCTCAACTGCAAAGTGAAGATCAAAGTTTTTGTGAAAATCAAATCAGATAATATTTAGGTTTAGCATGGTTCCTACAATATAGTAGGAATAAATACTTCTTTCCTTCCTTCTTTTATTACTCTTGCTTCATTCCATCCTTCCTCACTCCCTTCTTCCCTCCCTCCCTCCTTCCTTTATCACATCTTAAAAAAAATAAAAATCATCACTGAATTATTGAGGATAAGTTGAAATAGGAAACTGCCAGAGATTAGTTGGAATCACCTGCAATCATTTCCTTCAGCAAATAGTACCCTCCCCAATAGTTGTCCTAAGTCCTGACTCTGTTACTGTGATTTGGGGGCAAGTTGCTTCACCCTTTTAAGTTTTTGTTTCCTTCTGCGACAAAATGAGGAGCCTGGCCTATGTGATTGCTAAGATCACTTCCAATTTCCAATGTTGTTAAATGTGAAGAAAACATCCTTTCATTTTCTAATCTATTCTTTAAACTCTCTAGATAAATGAATTCAGAATTGGTTGTTTCAAGAAAGTTGTGTGGAAATAGATTCAACTCTCTTCTGTGCTCTTCGCAACATTTCAGCTTACCCTCCATATTTCATTCACTACAACTGCCTGATCCATGAATCCTAAGTTTAAGAGAGAGAACACCTTATTATTAGAATAAATTACAAGTGTTAAAACCACACTGGCACCCAACTCAACCTTTCTGCCTGATACAGTTTAAGAAATAAAAGAAAACTAAAATGGAGAGCATTTTCCAAAGAAAGTAGGCAGATGGCCAAAGTATTTTGAGCTCGTAATGAATGAATGAATAGCCAGGATTTGTCTATTCAAATGGATCTCTGGAGTCTATCTCCCTCAAATGGAGAGAAGTGAAGCTTACTTTTTCTAGCAGATATAAGGGATAAAATTGGTTTTGAAAAATCTATTCTTTGCTGCTATATTTTTCTAGTTCTCTAACTTGAGAATCCTTTTAGTTGGTAATTTAGTCTAACAGAGGTATATTTTTGGCATTCTTACTGCAGTTCCAATATATACCCCATTTCATTCCCTTCATTACTTAAAGAGTAGAGGAGAAGGGAATTTTAGAGTGGTTTCTATCACAGTAGGGGAAAAAAGGGGGAGTGGTAGGGAAGTTTCAAGGTGGGATTAGTAAATTGGAAGTAAGATAGAATTTTAGATATTGAATCACAGTGTTTGGAAGGGCAAGAGATCATCCAGCTATTAATGAAGAGCTACATTGGAAGGGAATCAAAATACCTTCTAAGGCTGCCTATTCTACAGTTAGATAATTGTTATTATGACAAAAATCTGATTTACCTTGTCTAACTCCGCTACTCTGCTTCTTCTACTCAAGGCTCCTAGATCTGTTTTGGGGGGCTCATAAGAAAAAATCCATTCCCTCTTCCACTTGAAAGTCTTTCAAATACTTAAACAACTCTTATGTCAAGTCTTCTCTTTTCCAGTATAAACATTCCCATTCTCTTTATATGGTTTTTATATAGCATGATCTTGTGGTCCTTTAACATTTAGTTTGCTTTCCTCTGGTCTAAACAATATCTATTATCAATGTCTTCCATAAAATGTGGTACCCAGAAATGAATACAATATTTCAGATGTGGTCTGTCCAGGGCAAAATTATGTGTTCTTAGTATGAGAAACTAAATGTTTTCCTTCTGTTCTGTTCTGTTCTGTTCTGTTCTCTTTTCTTCTCTCTTTCTTTCCTTCCTTTACTAAATCCTTCTTAATGTAGCCCAAAGTCACAACAGATTCATTCTCATTCTCTCTCTCTCTCTCTCTCTCTCTCTCTCTCTCTCTCTCTCTCTCTCTCTCTCTCTCCCTCTCCCTCTCCCTCTCCCTCTCCCTCTCCCTCCCCCCTCTCTTTATCTTGCAATCTGCTTTTGAATTAGTGAGGTTTTTTTCCTTTCACTGGTCCAGCTGAATTACTCCTATAATCTTATAATCTACTCCTTTGTCCTTATTCACATGCATAGGTAAGCAAAAGAAATCCACAAATAGTTCTTTTGGAAATATAGGTATTGTTCTATAACGAGTTTCATCAAATCCCTGTCAGGAGGTAAAGGAAGACATCAACTTCTGGAATTGTGATTATTCACTGCAGTGATCAGATTTCTTCTATCATCTTTACTTGGTTTTCTTTATAGGGCCATTTTGATTGTATGAAATTTTCCTTAGTTTTTACACAGTTCACTGATCTTCTGAACTTTACTAGAAATCCATTTTCATCATTTCTTAAGACACAATAGTATTCCATCACATACAAATAACAATTTGGGTACACTAAATTATCCCCAGTTCTCTGTCATTAAACAAAACAACAAAAAGTTGGTATATTTTTGTATGTCTCCTTGGGTCATAGATCTAATAGTAATTAGTTTTGGTTTAAAGGGCATTTTTAGTTTCATGACTTTTTAAGGTATAGTTCCAAATTTCTTCATAAATGGCTAGATTTCCTATCATTTCAACCTAGAAACCATCTTTCTTATTGATTAAAATTAGGTCCAGAATAGCAGCTTTCTTCATTAGTTTCTCTGTCTTTGGAAAAATAAAATTACCTAAACAAAGAATTTAAGAGCTGCTCTGCTTTTGGTGGAAAGAGATCCACAGAAAATAACTGGATAAATCAAGTTTCCCTCTCCTATCACTAAATCAAACTTCTGTGCCAGGTTTGAAATCTGTTTTCCAAACTCCTCATCTATTTATTTGTTCTCTCCAGTCTGCAGTATATGATGATGACAAATATCCACTTAAGTTTTTTTCTTGATCTTATTCAAATATTATTCATCTTGAATCTTGCTCCCCCATTCTTCTACCACCACACACACACACACACACACACACACACACACACTTCTTATCAGGAGTATAACTGCAAAATATAAAATACTTCTCCTTTTCCTCCCCACTACCCCAAATCAAACACAAACACTTTGAAACTGTGTCTTTTGAATATGATGTGGCTCTCTTCCAAGGAAACAGTCCAACAATGGATTCTGTCTGAATAAATCTCAGCATTAATTGTGGAAATTTGTCTTCTTGCATTAAGTTCTAAAGTTTATTTTTCTCATTATATAAATTTTGTATCTGTTTATAAGTGGTTGAAGCTCTGTGTTTTATTACTAGTTCTTTTTTGAATTATTTTTGCTGTGAATTTCTGGGGTTCTATACTGATATTCTTCAACTTACCCTTCACTACCATTTTGTAGACTTCTCTATGATATGAAACTTATAAATATACTTTGTAGGCATATATATATATATAATAAACCTATATATGTGTGTGCATGTATATATATATGCACACATACACACACAAATTAATTATGAGTATATACATATAGAGAAAAATACACACATACATAAATATATCTTCCTCTTCAGCTTTCATTACTTTAGATTTGCATGATAAAACAGAAATATTTTATTTATTACTAGTCTTTGTTAGGTGAACTCCATCCCTGGGCAGGAAAGTGATTCTTATATCTGAAATATGGTCTAAAAACAAAATCCTATTCTCAGGTACCATATCTTAACTAATTGTGTCCTGACTTTTTCTTTTAAATCCCTTCCTTCAGGTTGACAGCAGTGATTAAAAAAAAAAAATCACCAATTTTTACCCAAAACCATATTTTTAGAAATAATGATAGATGCTCTAAAAAGGGATTTTTTTTCACTTAAACCAACAACTTCACTTACTTAAATGAAAATCATTGTGGAAAACCTAGTTTACATGATCTTCATAGGCTTAAAAGTACAGGAAGCATTCAAAGAATAATAGGCTTCTCATGCTACAGAGGGAGACTTCTCAGAGAAAGGATTGTTATCTTTGTAAATACTTCTCCCTTCTGTTGGATTGTAAGCTCCTTGAAAACAGGAGTTATGCTTAATTTTTTAAACATTTAAAATGCCAGCAACCTAGCAGTTTCTTGTTGGTAATAGAAGTTTAATAAATGTTTGATTGTGGTAAGCTCTTTTAATAACAATTCATATCTGTATAATCCATAGATTTATGCAAAGCTCTCCTTGTAACAATATTCTACTGGGGGAGGAGGGTTGTTTTAAGTATTATCTATAAGTAGTAGTTTCATTTAAGAGATGGGGAAAATGGAGAATCAGAGAGGTTAAATGAATTGCTCAAGGTCTCATGGAGTCAGAGTCAGGACTCAAACTTAGGTTTTCTGACTACAAATTTCATGCTAGACCAGATCTCTTCTTTAAGATAAGTAACACATATTTCTCATATTGGTATACTCCTTAGCATCTAAATGCCATATATAATTTATATGCTAAGAATAATGAATGAATGGAGTATTTAATCAAGGCTAAAGGATACAGTTGAGATTAGGTTTTTTTTTTTCATTCAAGAAAGATTTTATTTGAGTTTTACAATTTTTCCCCCATTCTTGCTTCCCTACCTCCACCCCCCACAGAAGGCATTCTGTTAGTGTTTACCTTGGTTCCATATTATACATTGATCTCAGCTGAATGTGATGAGAGAGAAATCATATCCTTAAGGAAGAAAAATAAAATATAATAGATAGTAAAATTACATAAAAAGATAACAGTTTTTTTTTCTAAGTTAAAGTTAATAGTCTTTGGTCTTTGTTTAAACTCCACAATTCTTTCTCTGGAGGCAGATGATATTCTCCCTTGCAGATAGCCCCAAATTATCCCTGATTGTTGCACTGATGGAATGAGCAAGTCCATCAATGTTGATCATTGTCCCCATGTTGCTGTTAGGGTGTACAATGATTTTCTGGTTCTGCTCATCTCGCTCAGCATCAGTTCATGCAAATCCTTCCTGCTTTAGGGTCGGCTAGGTGCCCTGGAGTCAGAGGTACTGGAGTTCAAATCTGACCTCAGACACTTAATAATTACCTAGCTGTATGGCCTTGGACAAGCCACTTAAGTCCATTTGCCTTGCAAAAACCTAAAAAAAAATCCTTCCTGCTTCCCTAAATTCCCATCCCTCCTGGTTTCTAATGGAATAATAGTGTTCCATGACATATATACCACAGTTTGTTAAGCCATTCCCCAATTGAAGGACATTTTCTTAATTTCCATTTCTTTGCCACCACAGAGATGCTATGAAGAATTTTGTACAAGTGATGTTTTTACCCTTTTTCATAGAGATTAGGTTTTTAAAAAATGATATAGATACCCTAAAAATAAATATCTGAAAATTATTTAGTTGCTTGTTGTTTTTTATTATTTAGCTGTTTCAGTCATGTCTGACTCTGTAACCCTTTTGGGGGCTTTCTTGGCAGAGATACTGGATGGTTTGTCATTTTCTTTTCTAGCTCATTTTATAGATGAGAAATTGATGCAAACAGGGATAAGCAACTTGCTCTAGGTCACACAGCTAGAATATGAGGATAGATTTGAATTCAGGAAGATGAATCTTTCTCACTCCAAGACATGTCCTCTCTCCATTGTACCACCTAGCTATGGCCATTAGTTCCTTATCAATTAAAAGAATCATTCGAGAGGATGTAGAGCTAAATATAAACCATCTTTTCCTTTAATTAGTAAGATTAAGAAAAGAGACAATATCTTCTAACTTACAAGGTTACTTTACTAATTGTCCAAGAGACTCCAGTTATTTGCTAATTCTTATCCTATCATGTGTTTTTTAAACCGCTAAGATTTTCACACATTAATAGAAACGCCAACCTAACCTGGATCTCCAAAGGATGATGAAATTCTTTGTGACACCAGCCTTTCAGAATACTTCTACCAGATAAACATTTGTGCAAGTTGGCATTTTAAAGACTGGAAACCCTGAAATTAGCTCTCTCCTCTGGTGTTCAATGAGACTACAATTCTACCCATCAAAGGACAGATCTTATTAAGTGAAGCTTATCCACAGTGGAGAGATGCTTGGTGGTCTGGAAACAGTTCACAGGCAGACAAGGATCAAGCAGCTTTGAAACCTAAGAGGGGCAGATAACAAGTGGCTATCCTAGCAAATAACTTTCTGACCCTGCCAAGTCACTCACATTTTTGGCAAGTGATTCATTTACTACATTCTTACTTTTTCCCACTTGCCTGCAATTTAGATATAGATCTCATATTATAGGACTATATATTCTATGCTACACATAACAAATATGATGCATTTACATATACACATAACTGTGTATCTGAATGTTCATGTATATTATATATGTGCATAAATATTTATATATGCATATGTATATGTGTATATATATAGATATATAGATATATAGATATATATATGTAAAATTTAGGGAAGGACAAGCATACCCAGATTTTTGGAGAAGTTATTTTAAAAATGAGTCTTTCAAAGACACTAGAAACTTATCAGTTACTATGACTTGATAGTTAACTCATAGTATTTTATATACACAGGTGAAATGGATCTATGATCTCATTGATTTGGAAGTTCCTTTTAATAATTCAGATAGAAATTCATCCATGCCTGTCCACCTTGAATCCAGGGTATATCCTCCCACCTTGTTGTCCATATCCTCCCATGAGTTAATTGAAGATAGTGTCCAACATGCTGGAGGCTTTTTCCTCTTCTGACCCTACTGGAGGACCCTGGTGGTCCACCTGTCATCTGTCACCCCTTCCCTTCACTACGTCAGCAGTATATCACCTTCCTCACATACAAATGATATACAGTTGGATGGGGAGCTCATTGTATTATCTTTTGGTATTATTCCCTGATTAAATGATTTGTATTAAATCCCTGATGCCATATTTTACATCTGTTTTCTTTTATGTGGTCCATTGGTTATAAGTTGCAGCCTTCTCAGATCACCACATGTTTTTCCATTGCCCTTTGTGGTATTAATTTTTAATTAATCAGAGTGCTGTATTTCATGTTTTGATGCCATATATATAGCTGGACAAGACATATATTTTTCATTCCAATGCATGAAGCAATCTGAGAAACAGACATAGTCTTTCTTGTGTGGATGGTCAGGCCCAAAAGTCTTCAAGTGATTAAAGATCACTTCCAGGAGACTCTGCAATGTTCTGTGTTTGATGAAATCAGTATAATAATTCATAAGTAGCATGTATGGTCCACAATAAGAGTTTGATGAATTGAATTCAACTGATTCTCATTATGTGGATATTCTTTCTGCTGGTACAAACTACAGCAATCTAAATTCTTACATCCTATGTAATTCCTGTTTATGTCTTTTCATAATTCCTCAACAGAGGAAAGGATCCCCTAAACCCACTCTGATTTCTCTCCTGTTTTTCTTTTTTTTTAAGATTTTATGTATTTTGAGTTTTACAATTTTTCCCCTAATTTTACTCCCCCCCCAGAAGGCAATCTACCAGTCTTTACATTGTTTCCATGGTATACACTGATCCAAATTGAATGTGATGGGAAAGAAATCATATCCTTAAAGAAGAAACATAAAGTATAAGAGACAGCAAGATCAGACAATAAGATATCAGGTATTTTTTTAAATTAAAGTTAATAGTCCTTGGTCTTTGATGGTATTCTCCATTGCAGACAGCCCCAAACTGTCCCTGATTGTTGCACTGATTGGAATGAGTGAGTCCATCAAGGTTGATCATCACTTTCATGTTGCTGTTAGGGTGTCCAGTGTTTTTCTGGTTCTGCTCATCTCACTCAGCACCATTTCATGCAAATCCCTCCATGCTTCCCTGAATTCCCATCCCTCCTGGTTTCTAATAGAACAATAGTGTTCCATGACATATATATACCACAGTTTGCTAAGCCATTCCCCAACTGAAGGACATTTACTTGAATTCCATTTCTTTGCCACCACAAACAGGGCTGCTATGAATATTTTTGTACAAATGATGTTTTTACCCTTTTTCATGATATCTTCAGGGTATAGATCCAGTAGTGGTATTGCTGGATCAAAGGGTACACACATTTTTGTTGCCCTTTGGGAGTAGTTCCAAATTGCTCTCCAGAAAGGCTGGGTGAGTTCACAGCTCCACCAACAATATAATAATGTCCCAGATTTCCCACAACCTACAACATCTGATCATATGGGCCAGTCTGTCTCTCCTGTTTCTCAATATTCCACAGATAGTAGTGTTAACACCTGCACTGTCATCTGTTCTTTCTTATTCTTGATATAAGACTTGTCCACTTCCTTTTCTGATCATGAAGATACTTTTATGCCATCAATGATGTATACACCAACACTCTTGTAATATTTTAGTCGGCTTATATCTAACATGCATCTGCCCATTGGTCTTTAGGATATTCTCAATTGCAATCAATCTGATATCATGATGCTGCATGATTTATATCATCCAGAAGATAATGCTGTTGCCAAGAAAACCTTTAATCCTGAACCTATTCAATTTTATTTTTGTATCCCCAGTACAACACAGTCTTAAGCACTGAAGGTGAGCTGCAAATGTTTTCTTAATTCAAAGTGTTTTTTCCAATTCTCCAATGTAATCTGGCTCAATCAGATCCTCCTATCCAATTTTGGGCTAAGTTCATTGTTCACCTGAAGTCTCTGTCCAAGATAATAATACCAAAAGACTATTACAATGAGCTCCCCATCCCACTGCATAGCATAATGTCAGAAGGAAGCATTCTTCACTTGCTTTATTTCTCTGAGGTGGTTAATTAAATTGATACCTTTCAAATGTCCATCTATCTTATTAAGAATGCCAGGTGGTGTTCTAGGGCTAGATGCAATCAAGACAATACCAGTCACAGACAGGAGTAGGACAACCTTCACAACACTGATGAACAACTTTTTAGTAAACATGTCTTCTCATGTCTGACACTTGACTCATTTATAATCTGAAAATATAAATGTTGTGATCACCTTTTTCTTTAAGAGCTACTTGCAATAATAAATTCCTTTAATAGGTTTAAAGAATAGATGCATTTCATGACGTAAAGTCAGGAGCCCTGGGTTCAAGTCTTTGACCTTATGGCTACTGGTTTGTGACCATGGCAAAGTCATCTAATCTCTATAACCTCTAATTGGGAATGATAATACTTTTTTAGTTACCTCATATGGATATTATGTGCAAAGAACTTGGTGAACTTAAAGCACTTAAACATGAGCTAATTGACCTATTAGAATCCAACTGTGCTCATAAGCTAGCCTAGATATTTTCACACCCTTTGACTTAAAATTAAAAACCTAGATATATACTCCTAGTAAACCAATGACTTTCAAAAATCCTTATAGACATCAAAAATTTTGAAGTAGTTTTTTAAAAAAAATTTAGCAAAGACCTTGAAGGAAGATGCTCATGAGTTAGGGAATGATTTTTACTATTATACTCATTAAAAAAAAAAAAAAAGAACCTGAGGCAAACATTGGTTAAATGTCTTGTCCAGGGACATATGGCTAGTAAGTATCTGTGACTATATCTGAGGTCATATCTTCCTGACTTCAGGGTTAGTCCAATGAGCCACCTAGATGTCTCATACCAGGAGGACCTGAAGATTCTGGAGCAAAGGGGCAGAATGTTCAGATCTGTACTTTTGAAAGATTATTTATAATATATAATTAAATATCTTGAGCTGTATTTCATAAGGTACATTTAAATTTTGTTAGACAGTTTCAAGAATAATGGCATGTTTGTGTACTATATAGAATGCTCCCATTAGAATTTTAAACTTTCAACAACTAGTCAACAGCAGAACCAGAGTACATTTGGTCTTCCCACAACATCATATTTCTAACCACATTTAAAATAAATCAAAATACTGGCCATTTCTATTGCTTCTTTCTCACTTCGTTATGTAAAGGATTACCTTATTATGCCAAATACAACACCATCCACTCCTGTCTGTTGGACTAAGGGAAATGAATGCTTATACTGTGCATGCTGACTATTTCAGAAACCAAAGAACCAAAAGAAACAAGAAAATGAGAAAAAAAAACTGATAACAGAGCTGACTTCTTAAATGGTGGGCTCTGTTATAAATGTAATTATGAAATTTATTTTATCCATTTTTGAAATGATTAAAATAATCTACTGTATCTCCCTATGTATAAAATGCTCCCATATTTAAGACGTATCTTAATTTTGGGGCCTGAAATTTGAAAAAAATACATTACATAAAGTTATTGAATTCAAGTTTTATTCATCATAAAATTCAAGGACCTGTTCATAGCTTTTAGGCATCTTTTGGACAAGTCTGGTGCATGGACACATGCTTAGTCCCTGTTCTCCTTTGAAATCAGTAACTTCTTTTTCAAAAGCAATTCTTCTTGTCTCATGATGAAACATCTTTGTGGACAGAGGAATTCCAATGGTCCTTTGCTCTTCAATCACCTATTTAAATCAGGCCATTTGGCTGACTTGCCTCTCATGGCCTTCTTCTACCATGGCCTTTTAAAAAGGGTTTTTTACTTCCTGAAGGCAGTCTCAGAATGTGTTCTCAGTTGGAGGAGGAACAAACTTACATTTAGCAGCACAATTTCTATTCACTTTTGCAAACTGGATCACTTTTAACCTGAATTCAACACTATATGAAAATCCTTTTTGAACCATTTCTGGGCAGAATGTGGCAAAATATAAATAAATATACTGGTAACAAATGGAAACCAATGGATGCAAAGACAACAAGCATGAAAAAGTGGGAAATGTATGTAAAAAGTTTACAAATATACAACCACTGTATAAGACACTTCTAGTATTTAGACCCCAAATTTTTCAAAACAGGGCACATTTCATACATGGGGAAATACAGTAATTATAATCCCATATAATGATTTTCAGGAAATTGACTAAGATAGGTATGTATGTTTTATGTATCTACTTATGCTTAATATATATATATATATATATATATATATATATATATACACACATATATATATATACACAAACACATATATATTTAGGTTTTTTAATGGAATCACTTAAATATAATAAATTGTTAATGTAATTATTATTGTTGTTGTTGTATGAAGAGTTAGACAGGAGTATGCTGTGGCCATTTCAGATCACACTTGGAATCAAATGTTAAATTTTTAGCATGAACTTCAAAAATCAGCCAATACTACAAACCAGTGTTTGATTTATTTATTTCTTTTTGATTTTCTAGACTTAAGAGAAGGGATTGATAAATGATAAAAATGAAAATTAAACTTAAGAGGAGATCATGCATACATTTCCCTCCCTCCCCCAGAGAGCTGGTTATTAAACATTTACTAACACAATCCTGGACATAGCATGGAATAGTAAAAGAGCAATGGATTCAAGATAAAAAGTGAATTCTAAAACTTTACTGCAATTGGGTTACTATGGATATTCCCTAACTTAAGTCTTTCTTCAACTACGCAATGACATGGATGACATTTTTTTCTGTCTCCTTCAAAGTTATTATCACAAAACCACTTTGTATAACAAAACATATATTTGGGCTAGAAGGCACTGAAAATTTTAAAGGAAACGCAGCATTCTAAGAAAGTAAGTTTCTTGAAGTCAAGACTGCTTTTTCAATTTGTCTCTATATTCCTGGAGCTTTGTATATTAAGTGTTTAAGAGATGCCTGTTGAATTGATCTGCATTAACATCCCTATAGCTGCACTTAGATATATAAACACTAATACCCCATCTCCAAATTCAAGTAAAATGAGGCAAAGTTTTCTTATATCAGTTAAGAAATTTATGGGATTTTTAAATACAACTTTCAAGCATCCAAAGGAAAAATCTGTACTTATTTATTTAATTAACAATATTCTGGTCCTGCAGTTAAAGAATTTGAAAACACTTTTTTTTTTATCAGTAAAGAACATGATGGGGAGGTGGGGAGAAAGAGAGAGATTGAAATAGGACATGTTCAAAAATTCAACTTGGGCCTAAAAGTTCAAAGAAATATGCTGCTTAAAAGAAAAGTGTCTAGGCCTCAGTTTTTCCATGGTAATAGTATAGAGACAAACTTGTGAAAAGGAATAATACAGTTCCTCCCTCCCTCACCCTTCCAGCCCCTGATTTTGGTGGCACTCAGCTGTGCAGTTTTCTAAAAGCTTATGAATACACTAATAAACACAGAATTGTTCTGAACATCTGTAAGCAAAATATGAGAAGATATTTCATAGTGAATGAACATCCTGGGTTGTCTAATGCTTGCCAAATATGGAGTATTTGTGTATTAGGCTAATGTACTGAAAATAACCCAGAATGCTTATCCACTGCAGAATGTCTTTTCATATTTTCATCTGTACAGCAGTTATTATAAAATGTAAGAATAATTCTCTATCAGTGTATTCATAAGCTTCAGGAATCTGAATAGCTCAATTACCTCTAAAATCAATGTAGTAAAGCAACAACATGACAGCTGATAGGCTGGTTTGCATAATGACTATTGTGTATCTGGGCCCATGAGAAAGAAACAGTCGGTCTAATTTTTTAACCCGAGTCAGAATTTGGGCAGTAAGCTTGTGGATGGCAGTGCTGTGCGGATTTGCCCAAGGAAGGCGGGAGAATCTGTTTTCCTTTGCTGAGAATCCAAGGCATTTCGGCATAGCCACTGCCTCACAGCCACTGCTCCAGTTTCCAACGGGGGAGGACTTCTGGAGTATGGACAGTGAAGCACTTTGGATTTGGGCACAAAAGAACTGATGATTCCCAATCCTGACATTTATTCGCTGTGTAGGACTTCAGACAAGTCACTGTTCCAATTTCCTCATCTGTGAAATGGAGGTTGTTGTACAATGGAGGGAAAACCCCTTTGTAAGCTCTAGGTGAAACCTCAAAGGGTTGTTGCTGGGCTCATGTAGAAGCACTTCACAAACTTCAAAACCTTTATACTATTTATTATATAAACAGGAGCTGTTATTGGCTAGTGAAGTCTGTAGGTACAGCAGAGATTTAATATTCATGGAAAGGAAGGAAGGAAGGGAAGAAGGAAGGGAGGGAGGAAAGGAGGAATGGAAGGAAGGGAGGAAGGAAGGACGGAGAGAAACAGAGAGAAGGAGAGACAAAGAGGAAGGAAGGGAGGGAGGGAGGGAGGGAAAGAGGAAGGGAGGGGAGAGAGACAGAGAAAAAGAGAAGACAGAAATAGAGAGAAAGGAAGGAAGGAGAGAGGGAGAGAGGGAAGGAAGGAAGGAAGGAAGGAAGGAAGGAAGGAAGGAAGGAAGGAAGGAAGGAAGGGAGGAAGGGAGGGAGGGAGGAAGGGAGGAAGGAAGGAAGGAAGGAAGGAAGGAAGGAAGGAAGGAAGGAAGGAAGGAAGGAAGGAAGGAAGGAAGGTTTTTTGGGGGACAGAGGATTAGGCCCTAACTTATCACCCTTCTCAATATCTCTCAGAGATAAGCAGCAGCTACTGAGATTCTAAGCAGAAAGCAAATATAAGATGGGATGAAATTTCAGTAGGGATAAGAGAATGTCTCTCTCACTGGTGAAGTTGAAAGGGATACATGTTCAAAGGATTATAATTTTAATACTTGGAAGGAATTCTGAAATCTTGATAGATATAATAAAAATAGGTTCAGAATGGTTAAGGGACTTGCCTAAACTTATAGCAATACTAAGCCTACAAATCCAAAGTACGGTGTTCCTCAGGACATAGTAAAGCTTGAGGCTCAGTATTTTATAAAATAGTTTGAGGATGGGAAGCCTCAATCAAAAGGTATGATTACTTTGAGAATATCTGCTTTAGGATAACACAAGGACTAATGACCTACTGTAAAGACATCATCCAAAAGAAAAGTTAATTAGCAAATGCTATAAAGTGCCTTCTGCTTAGCTTCCATTATCAACTGATTTGTTTAAAGTTTTTTCATCTGAAACTATAAGTGAATGTTAATAGGCTTAAAATTCACAGATATTATCCATTTCATACTAGTATCAGCCAAACAGAGATAGTCAATATTTTCATATCTTAATAATAATATCAAGGCATAGAATCTTATTTAAGTAGTTCATTTGTTTTCAATTTGTCTGACTCTTCATGACACCATTTGAGGTACAGCAAAGATACTGGGGTACTTTGCCACTTCCTTCTCCAGTTCATTCTGATGAGATAAGTGAAGCAAAAAGGGATAAAAGACTTGCCCAGGGTCATACAGCTAATAAGTGTCTGAGACCATATTTCAACTCAAGAAGATGAGTCTTCCTGGCCCCAGGTCAGATACTCTATCCATTGTACCACCGAGCTTCCCCTTATTTAATTTAGCAAACTACAAAAGATCTTTTACATTGAATTTGTATTTTTTATTTTGGATATTTAAGACTTGAGGTTGAATCTAGCTCTTTTCCCAGCAATGACTATTCTCATCATTATTACTCTTATCATTAAACCCATTGCATAGCAGTAAGGAACTTCAGGGCTTTTTGCAATGAAAAAATGAAGTATGTTAACTTGTGATGTTAATTCAATTCAGTTCAGTAAACATTTATTAAGACACTGTGCCAAAAGTGAAATAACAAAGATTTAAAAAGGAAAAAAAAATCCATTCCTTCCTATCAAGTTTATATACTAATGAAAGAATATAACATATAAAATGACATGTTATTCCCTACTAAACTGGTGAGTTTTTCTATTTATCCTACCTCTCCCAATCAAAACAATTTTTTTCTTAAGAACAAACCAAAGAATACATCAATTGAAAGTAAAGACATTAAAAGTCTTTAAAAGAAAATAAAGAACAGAAGAGCATCACCCTCTCCTTGGCTGTTCCAAGCCTTTTAGGATATCAATTTCCTTTTCTGCTGGAGACATCTCCTCATACTTCACCAATAAACTAAGGCCATTTCAGAGAGCATCCTCTTCCTGTCCTCTTCATCTCTTATCCCTATTTCCCACTATTATCTCCTTCATTTCTGTATTAAATGAAGTGGTGGCCCTTCTAGCCAAATTCTCTCTTGTCTTTTCTATTACTATCTTTACAATCTCCATTATCTTTAATCTTGCCCTGTCTGCTGGTTCCTTCCCTACTACCTACAAACATGGTCAAAACTGCCCCAAGTTTAAAACACTTTCACTTTGTCCCACCATCCATACTAGCTCTCATCTTGTTACCTCCAAATGTCAGTTAAATGATGTGAAGAAATCATATCCAAAAGGTGCCTCCATTTCCTGTCCTCTCACTCTCTTTTTAGCCCAGAGAAATCTTTCTCCTACCTCAGCTGACTGTCTTCTCCAAAGTGATCACTTATTTAACAAAATGGGATTTTTCGGGACTTATCTAACTTCACTTCTCTGCAATATCTGATATATTTTCTGCCCAGAAACTTTCTTTCTTTTTTTTTTGATGTCACTTATTTTCAGTTTTCTTCTCACCTATATGACTACTCCTTCTTGGCTTTCTTTGCAGGATCTTCATCTCTGTCATGTCCATTAAGACCAAGTGCCTTCAAAGGCTCTGTTTTTGGACCCTTTTTTCTTTTTTCTTCTCTATTATCTCATTTGGTAATCTCATCAGTTCTGATGAGTTCAATTATCTTCTTAATGCAGAATGTCCCAAAATCTATCTATCCAGACCCAGTTTCTCTCATTAATCATAGTGCTACTTGTTAACACCAAATGCCTTGGACATCTCAAACTGAGTATCCTATGAACAGGCTTCTTAAACTATAGATGAAAAATGAGGGGTTAGTTCTAATGTCCTTTCTGACTCTAAAGCTATAACCAATTCTTGTTGAGGTAAGAGGTTTAACCAAGGTCTCTAAAGTCAAATCTTTCTTATGAACTTCCTTTGCTTCCCAGTAGTCATATCTACTTCAAAATCAGTATGATATTTGGACAAGTAAATTCCCTTCAATTCTCATCATGTCTTTCAAACCTAGCCTCCTTCTCTGCAGATTATGCTGTCGCTTCCCCTTATCAAGAGGGAACAGGGTGAGTTCTATCTCAAATCCTACTCTTCCTACATGAAGGCTGTGAACTCCCTTCTAGTATTTCCAATTTTAAATTGAAACTGCATTAACTGTAACAAATATGGGTACCATGTTGCTGACAACAACTTCTAACTTCAAGTACAAATTAACATTCTCACTAACGTACAATTCTCTTTGATTCTAAAGGTTGAAATAAGTTCTCAATGAAATTATTGTTTATGGAAATAAGGCTTCATTAATTCTTTCCAGGAGATAAATCTGTATGAATTTTATCAATTTGGGACATCTAATATCCTGCATCTTGAAGAAATATAGTATGTAAATGCATCCCAGTTTTAGAGCAACTACCGAAGTTGGTTATTTTGTGCCCCAGTTAATTTTTTAAAATTAAAATTTGGTTTGTGATGAAGGGGAATAGAGAGCAAAGAAATGTATTGAAAGTGGCATATTGACTTTATCAGTCACTGACATAAGACCTGCCTTCTGTTTCATGGAGCTAAAAAGTCTCTGTATGGGTAGGAATTATTTCCCAATCAATTGTTGTTACTGTGGGACAGCCTTCATTCACATAAAGTCACAAGAGGTGAAATTCTTAGACAGAATAGAGCAATAGCATTTGCCAAGAATGTCTTCATTAATGAAGAACAACAGTCAGGGGTTTGAAGGCAATCAGATACCACTGTAGTTCTGATAATAAATGACTAGTGATGAAGCAGTCTTATTCCCATGACGCACCAGGCAGCTTTTGGGAAACCAAAGTCTTTGGATTCTGGGGGGGGGGGGGGGGGGGGAAGTAGAGGGTATGGAGTCAGAGGATGTATGGTTGTAAAGTTGAAACTTAAAGGAATTGTCAGAAGGGTACTACCAGGAGTAGGGCCCTCTCCTTAGTTTTAATCAACATGAGAAACCTGACCTGAACATGGAAAGGAATGACAAATTGTTAACTCTTTCTCAAATTTATGAGGGGATTCATGACTGGAGTGATTTATCTGGCACAGCATGAAAGTTGGGAGATTGAAAAGCAATCAGATACAGTTGTAGTTCTGACCATTAATGATCTGGCAGCATTATTCCCATCACCTATCAGGGAAACCAAAGTCATTGGATTCCAGGAGGAGTATGGTTGAAGTTCTAGAAGAAACTAATTGGCAATTAGTCCACCAGGTGAGATTTGGATGCACCATGTTGTTTGCCAAAGTGCTGCTGTGCCTCATCAATAGGTGAGGAAAACCTCTTGAGAGATAGGCTTGGATGTACTATGTGGTGCTATTTAGTTGCCAGGTATCACATACTGTCACTTTGCCTGGGGTTGTTGGAGTGCCAAGGTGTCCAGATCATCACCGTTAAGTCCTGTTTCCTGGCAAATCAAGCCATGGGATGAAGTGTTTCTGGAAAAGGTGAGTGAGAAGGATGTCTTTACACAACATGCTTCTCACTATAATAAACACAATGTGCAAGTCATTCCACCATTAACTTGGTTAGCATGGTCCTCTTCAAACATGAAGGAAAACTATTAAAAAGCAGGAAAGGATAAAGAGGAAACTAAGTCAGAAGCAAGAAAATGGATGAAAGGGGTAAACGAAAAATCATCTAAAGGACCTCACTTATGTAAGAATAGTGTCAAAGAACTTTAAGAACCTATGTATGGGATAAAAGGAAGAAGAGATTAGAGTAGTACAGTCAATCCTCAACATTCTCCCATTTAATTTTCAAGACTTCAAGTATTCTCAAGATTATATTAATAACCTCATTTTCACTTTGGAATTAGCAACCATGTACATTTGGAGATATGCACAGCAGAGAAAAAAATGAAAGGCACAATGAATGCAAGATTATAGAGTTGCTGTTACCTATTAGTCTTGTTCACACTACCACTATGAGTAAAGAGTCCCCTGATCAAACATTGCATATTTTCATTGTTTACTTTTAAAAGTCAAGTTTTATGGAGCAATTGTGCCCCCAAAGTCTAGTGTGAGTCATTTGAGCTCATCAGTGAGATGATTTAGTGAGAAAATAAAAAATAAATAAAAAATAAACTTTGTTCAGAAATGCAATCACTGTAGCAGCAATGAACTCATTATTCATGACATCTACAAAATAAGAGGAAAGTATTAATGAGAAAAAATGTTTTGCATGTTACCAATTTTATTTTGTGTACTGTATTTTATGAATTATTTCATGGTTACTGTACTAGGATATCAGAATTAATGTTTTGATATAAAATTATAAGCATAAAAGTATATTTTCAGCACTCTAGGGAAAGATTACAGTTTTTTGGTGGTTGTGGGAAACAAATCTATTTCCTATAGGTTCTGCATTAGTATTTTTAACTTTCACACTATTTTCTTGGCTATGTGAGCATAGGCAAGTCACTTAATCCTGTTCGCCTCAGTCTCATCTGTAAAGTGTGATGAAGAAGGAAATGGCAAATCACTCCAGTATCTTTGTCAAGAAAACCTCAAATAGGGTCACAAAGAACTGGACTTGACTCAGAAACAACAATATGAAATAAGACTAGAAAGGTGGGTAAGCAACAAACTAGCCCAAAGATCACTTCTGTCATCAAAGATTTGATCCTCTGGACTCTTATATAATCCCTGCTTGGCAAAATGAACAAGAAATTTGAGGACTGAGTGTTTCAAGGATTTTTCTCTTAATGCCAATTTATCAACATAGTTGAAACTTTAGGAAACAATTTTCAAATGTCAGTTCCTTTGCCCATTTCCTATTTTTCTGCATCATTAATTTGTTTAAAGAGATACAGCTTAAGTTGTTTGGATTGTATAGAACATCTTTTTGTCACCTTTATTCTTTCATTTGCATTATCATTATTATTATTATTATTATTATTGCTATTATTATGATTATTTTATCTTTGTTCTGGATAATCTTCCATTCCAGATCAATATTCTTAAGGTACTGATATAACTATGCTGCATTTCCATTCCAAAAACTCTAAATGGCTCCCTGTTTCCTCTAGGTTTAAATGCGGTTCCTCTGGCATTTAAAACCCTGCACAATCTGAGTTCAACATACCTTTTAACCTTTCTTTACTCTTATTATGATTTATTAGCTTTCACACATTCCAGCATTCATCTGACCAAACAAGTCTTGTTCTTATTTACACAGGATCCTCCTACTCTCCAGTCACTCTCCCTTCCCCTATGTCTGTAATATTCTCCCTCTTTACCTCTACCTCTGAGAATACCTCATTTTATCCAAAACTCAGCTCAGCTACTTCGTTCTACCTGAAGTCTTTCTTGGTGTTCTGAGCTGCTAGTCATTGCCCTTCCTCCACTTAAAAACGAACCTTATCTTGTATTTATTTTGTAGACGTTTATTTTTATACACTTTATCTCCCCTAGTCTTGCCCCTCAAGGACAAGAACATTATTGTACTTGTATTCCTGGAACCTAATACAGTAACTGGTATATATGAGGTACATAATAAAAGCTCATTGACTGACTGACTGTTTTAACAAGTCCATGGCCTGAATATACACAATCAATTTAGAAATGACTTCACATTGATAAGTTATTTTTGTCCATTAAAATATAATTTTTATTAGGTTATTTGGTGCTCACCATGTCCAACACAGTCTAATTTTTTTTTTCTCAAAAAGAAGTATTCATAAAATATGGCAATTATGTTTCTATATAAGCTTTTTGTCCTCTGGTTATTTACTCATGACTATATTTTATAACAATTTTCATTTTCTTCCATTACAACCATTTTCACATTGAAGTCATCAAGTATTAAACAATGTTAAGATAAACTGAAGATCTTACTGAGTTCTTTGTACGATTTCTCCATCTCTTCATCCTTTGGAATAAATATTTGCATATAATCTGGATTTATTCTTATGGCTATCTTTTTGAAGATATTTGTTATGATTACTACAATAAGAGATGATTAAATGTGGCATTAAATTACCTTTCTTACTGACTTTCAAAAAAAGAACCTGAAACAAACCCACCAATTTCTCTATTTGCTTTTCTGTGAAGAAGCTATGAGTCATCCTTCCTTCTATTTTTTAGCTTCATTATGTGAGATTATCAAGACTGATACAATTTAGTTGCTTCAGTAGTAAGCCACTCAATGGTGATTGCATAAGGATCTCAAATTTAGAGTATAAATAATTTGATGTTTATAGATATTCTGAAAATAGTGTGATTCTTCCTCTGTCCCCCTTTATACCATTATCTCTCTATAACTGGAAAAGGATAGGAGGGGGTCACACCTGCTGAAGGGCCATTTTGATTTTTAATGGTTTTTCAAGGACCTTAGAAAGACAATACTGGAAACTATATGGAGGATGAATTAGAAAGCAGAAAGAAACACAGGGAAGAATATTTATAAGGCTATAGCAATAGTTCAGATAAAAGATGATGAAGGCAAGAATAATGTTAGTGAAGAGGAGGCAGATGGCAAAGGTAGGACAAGGGTCAAAGACCAAAGGTTAAAATTCTATGGAGAAATAAATGTAGCACCAATGGACAACTTCTTATTGAAATTCTGAATAGACAAAGAGAATCAATTTCACTCAGGTGAAAGAGTTCTCTGAAGAGAACAATGCTGATACACTGGGAACTCATCAACCAACTTAGATTTGTTAAAAATGTATATAGTAGATGGAAACAAAGGCAGGAAATGGAAGAAAAATGCAAGTAAGAAAAGACAGAATAGTCAAAAATGATCAAGTTCAAAAAACACTGAGGCTTATGAGAAAAACTAAGGAAAAGAAAAAGTTATTTTTAATATATTGTCAAGAAAATAATAGCTGAAAAAGACAGAGTTCAAATAGTTTTTGGTTGTTTGCATTTTCTCTGTCAAGCAGAATGACTTCTGAATTAGAAATGACAAAAAGTTATTAGTTTATACTCAATATAAATAAGTTGATGACAAGGGATTACCTAGATATCCTTGAAATTTCTTTGAAGTTACCTTAACAAAATGCACTACATAATTGGCTACAAATGAATTTGATTATTCTTATCACTGTCAGTGACACCTGAGAGTGAAAACACAAAAATTACCAAGGAACTGGTAAATATTGCTATAATTCTAAAAAAAAAGGAAAAAAAGAAAGAAGAGTAGGTGGAGGAGGAGGAAAAGGAAGAGAAAATGATAGAACTCTTAAACAATAGCTCAGTAAATGTGACTTAAATCCTGGCAAAATTCTATAATATAATATTAAAGGGATGGCTAGTATGCTATGATACAAAGGGCAATAAAACTGTGCCGACTCTTCAATCCAGCAATACCACTACCAAATCTGTATATCAAAAAGATCATGAAAAAGGCAAAAAAAAGACCTTAATATATAAAAATATTTACAGTAGTTCCTTTTGCAGTGGCAAAGAATTAGAAATTGAGAGGATGCCTATCAAGTGAGGAATGACTGAATAAATGATGGTATAAGAATTTAATAGAGTGCTATTGTTCTAAAAGAAATCTTGAGTGGGATGGCTTCAGAAAAGCCTGGAAAGCATGAACTGATGCTGAGTTAAGTGAGCAGAACCAAGAGAACATTGTACACATTAAGTGAAACACTGTGTGATGATCCACTGTGATGGACTTAACTATTCTCAGCAGTTCAATGATTAAGGACAACTTTAAAAGATCTGTGATAGAAAATGCCAGACACATCCAGAGAAAAATCATGGAGTTTGAATACAGATTAAAGCATATGATTTTCATTTTGTAAAACCTTTTATTTTCTTTCTCATGGTTTTTTTTCCCCTTTAATTCTGATTCTTCTTTCACAACATGACTAATATAGAAATGTTAAATTTGAATTTTAAATTTTTTTATTTTTCCAAAGACATGCGTTGAAAGTTTTCAACATTCAACATACGCATATGTATATTTTTAAATTACAAAATTTACTTTCATACTCCCTTCTGACCACCAGTGGTAAACATAAAATATTGTACATACACATTTGTGTTAAACATGCTACTTAACTGTTTTTGTTCTGAGGAATTAGAATTAAGGGAAAGAGATACATAAGAGAAATTTTTTTTTTAGATTTTTCAAGGCAATGGGGTTAAGTGGCTTGCCCAAGGCCACACGACTAGGTAATTATTAAGTGTCTGAGGTCGGATTTGAACCCAGTTACTCCTGACTCCAAGGCCGGTGCTCTATTCACTGTACCATCTAGCCGCCCCAGAAATATTTTAAAAAAATGAATGTGGAAAAACCTGGAAGGATTTGCATAAAGTGATGCTGAGGGAGATGAACAGAATCAAAAGAACATTGTACATCATAACAGCAATATGGGGTTGATGATCAGTCTTAATGAATGTGCTCACTTCATCAATGCAACAATCAGGGACAATTTTGGGGTATCTGCGATGGAGAATACCATCTATATCCAAAGAAAGAAGTGTGGAGTTTAAATAAAGACCAAAGACTATTACCCTTAATTTTAATTTTTAATTTTAAAAAAGTTATCTTATTATATAATTTTGCTCTTATATTTTATTTTTTTCCTTTAGGATTTGGTTTTTCCTCTCCACACATTCAATTTTGATCATTGTATAGCAAGAAAACAAGGTAAAGATTATGGTGGGGGGAGGAAGTGAGATTAGGGGGAAAACTGTAAAATTCAATATAAAAAAAAGTGAATGTGGTATTCATCAGATTCTGAATGATCTTTCTTTTGTTTAGCTTTGTTTTTGCTTTTTTTAATTTTGTTTTCTTTTGTTTTTCTTTTTTTTCTAGCTGGGAATAGCATTGTCCATAGCTGATCTAATAAGGCTGTCCAAACTGCTGAGAGTAGCTGCATCCATCAAAGCTCATCAGACTCACAATTTGTACAATGTTCTCTTGGTTCTACTCCCTTCACTCAGCATCAGATGCTGTAATTCATTTCATGCTTCTTTAGAGTCTGACCATATATGATTTCTTACGGAACAACAGTATTCCATAATATTAATATACCATAACTTGTTCAATCATTCCCCAATTGAGGGGAATCCCCTCCATTTCCAATACTGTGCTACTACAAAAAGAGCTGTTATGAATATTTTGGAACATGTGAGACTTTTCCCATTTTTTATAATTTTTTCTAAATATAAGCCTAGAATTGGACTTACTGGTCAAAGGGTATGATCAGGTTTATTGCTCTACAGAATGGTTGGATCCACCAGCAATGCATCAATGTCCCAATCCTCCCACAACCATTCCAACACTGATCATTTTCCCTTTTTGTCATCTTAGCCAATCTGAAAGGTTGTGAAGTAATACCTCATAGTTGTTTTAATTTGCATTTCTCTAATCAATAATGATTTGAAGCATTTTTTGTATGTCTATATATAGCTTTAATTTCTTTATTTGAAAACTGTATATTCATGTCCTTTGACCATTTTTCAATTGAGGAATGACTTGCAACCTTATAAATTTGGATGTAATTCTCTATATATTTTTAAAATGAGACCTTTATCAGAACTCCTACTTGTGAAGATTGTTTCTCAGCTTTCTGTTTTCCTTCTAATTTTTCATCATTGATTTTGTTAGTGCAAAATCTTTTTAATTTAATATAGTTAAAATCATTCATTTTGCAGTTTATAATGTGTTCCATTTCTTGCTGGGTCATAAATGTGTCCTCTTTCCATATATCTGATAGAGTATTTCTCGATCTATTAGTATATCTATGGTGTCGCACTTTATGTCTAAATCCTGTACCCATTTTAACCCTATTTTGGGATATGTTAAACATGATTGTACACGTATAACTTATATCAGAGTACTTGCTGTCATCGGGAGGGGAGAAAAAAGAGCGGAAATAGAAAAATGTGGAACTTAAAAGTTTACAAAAAGATAAATATTGGAAACTATTTTTGCATGTATTTGGAAAAATAAGATAACATTCAAAAAATAAAAAGATAGAAAACACGTAAAAATCACAAAGAATATATACACTTTCATCAGAAATAAATCATGTCAAACTTATCTTATTTCCCTTTTTTGATAGTTTTTAAACAAGTAGATCAATGTAATGATATAGATTTAGATATGGATATACACAAATGAGAGACAGAGACTGAGACAGAGGCAGAAAGAGAAACAGAGAAAGACAGAAAGACAGAGAGACACAGAGACACAGAGACAGAGAAGATTTTAGCAATGATAAATATCTTATGCTATTCTTTTTTTCTCATACTATTCTTTTTTAGCACTTTTATTCTATTTTTGCAAGTAAAATTTATTATTATTATTATTATTATTACAATAATTTTGTTATAAGAGTAAACATTAACCCCCTTCCCCCACCAGAAGATGAGAAAGCTCAAGAATAGCGAGAGAAAAAAAATGTACTTCAGAATGTTCAGATTCCAATGGATCTGTCTCTGAAGTTGAGTTGCTTTCTTTATTATAAGTCCACCAGAGTAGTTGCTTCAATATTTTTCCCACAGTTGCTATTACTAGCTGTACATCCACTCTATTCCTCCCCACTCTCATTTATTCTATTCTCTCTCTCTTTTCATCCTGGCCCTGTCCAAAAGTGTGTTGCATCTGAGTACCCTCTCCCTCAATCTTCCCTCTCTTCTATCACCTATTCCCCCCCTTCCCTCCCCCCATTTCCCCCTTATCCCATCCCTTTCTTCTCATTTTTGTCTAGGGTAAAATAGTTTTCCTCACTCTATTTTTTTAATTTAATTTTTATTCTCATTTTGTACAAATTTTTTTTACATTAATAAAATATTCTTTACAAGTAAACAAAATACCCATCCCCCTATGAATATAGATAGACTTGCTTGGGCGAAAAAAGTAAAGGGGAGAGAAAAAAAAATTAAAATAAAAAAAAAATAATAGTAATACTTGTAGGTATGGCCAGGTGGCGCAATGGATGAAGCACCAGCCCTGGAGCCACGAGCACCCGAGTCCATATCAAGCCTCGGAAACCGAACCATCACCCAGCTGTGTGACATGCAAGCCACCCGATCCCCACTGCCCTGCAAAAACCAAAAAGAAGAAAAAAAAGACCCAAAATAAAATAAAATAGTAATAATAGTAGGGGTGGCTGGGTGGCAGACAGAGCATTGGCTCTTGAGCCAGGAGCACCTGGGTTCAAATCCGGCCCCAGACACCCAAAGATCACCCTGCTATGTGGCCCAGGCAGGCCATCCAGCCCCACTTGCCCTGCACCCTCCCCCAAATAATAATAACAAAAAATGTGCTTGAGTCTTTGTTCCAACACCAACAACTCATGGGTGGATCTCATTCTTTATGATAAGTCCATCACAAAAGTTATTTCCTTATTTTTCCACCATTGCCATTGCTGATCACAACTCCCTCCTTTCTTATTTCTCCACTACCATGTGCTCTATTTTCTCTCTCCTTTCACTCTGACTCTGCTGTGGGGTAGCTGAGTGGCACAGCAGACAGATTCCTGGCCCTGGGGCCAAGAAGCCCTGAGCCCCCATACCACCCCTTAGGCCCAGAATCCACCTGGCCCTGTGGTCCTGGGCAGGCCTTCCAATCCCAGCCCCTTGCAAGAAGTAAGAAAGAAAATGTGTTATATCTGGCCACTCTCCCCCCATGGTCCATCCTCTCCTCCTTTATTCACATCCCCACCCCTTCCCCCTGCTCCCCCCTGCTTCTTACTCCAGATGTCTATACCCCATTGAGTATATTTGCTGTTTCCTCTCCTAGCCATCTCTGATGAGAGCAAAGGTTCCCTCATTCCCCCTTGCCTCCCCACTTCCATATCATTGCAATAGCTCATTGTAATAAAAAAAAAATCTTATGTGAAATATCTTGGACTATTCCCTCCCCCTTTTTCTTTCTCCCATTCCATTTCCCTTTTTTCCTATTGACTCCATTTTTACACCATATTTTATCTTTGAATTCAGCTTTCTCCTGTGCTTCAACTATAAAAGCTCTCTCTACCTGCTCTATTAACAGAGAAGGTTCATATGAGTATTATCAGTGTCATTTTTCTATGCAAGAATACATGTAGTTCAGCCTCATTAAGTCCCTCATATTTCCCCCCTCTCCTCCAATCTCCATGCTTCACCTGAGTCCTGTGTCTGTGTCTGAAGATCAAACCTTCTGTTCAGCTCTGGCTATTCCAAAAGGAACATTTGAAATTCCCCTGGTTCATTGAAAATCCATCTTTTTCCCTGGAAGAGGACATTCAGCCTTGCTGGGTAGTTCATTCTTGGCTGCATTCTAAGCTCTTTTGCCTTCCGGTATATTGTATTCCAAGCCCTACGAGCTTCCAATGTAGCTGCTGCTAAGTCCTGTGTGATCCTGACTGCAGCTCCACGATATTTGAACTGTGTCCTTCTGGCTGCTTGTAATATTTGCTCTTTGACTTGGGAGTTCTGGAACTTGGCTATAATATTCCTAGGGGTTGGTTTTTTGGGATCTCTTTCTCAGGGGATCGGTGGATTCTCTACATTTCTATTTTGCCCTCTGCTTCTAGAATATCAGGGTAATTTTCCTGTAGTAATTCTTTGAAAATGACGTCAAGGCTCTCTTCCTGATCATGACTTTCAGGTATTCCAATAATTTTTAAATTATCTTTCCTAAGTTTGTTTTCCATATCAGTTGTTTTTTCAATGAGATATTTCACATTTTCTTCTAATTTTTCATTTTTTTGGTTTTGAAGTATTGATTCCTGCTTTCTGGTAAATTCATCAATTTCCCTGAATTCTATTCTTTGTCTGAAGGATTTGTTCTCATCAGAGAGTTTTCTTATCTCTTTTTCCATCTGGCCAATTTTGCTTTTTAAAGCATTCTTCTCCTCAATAACTTTTTGAACTGTTTTATCCATTTGATCTAAACTGGTTTTTAGCATGCTATTTTCTTCAGCATTTTTTTTTTATTTCCTTGACTAAGCTGCTGACTTCATTTTCATGTTTTTCCTGCATCTCTCTCCTTTCTTTTCCCAGGTTTTCTTAAAACTCCCTCATTTGATTTTCAAAGTCTTTTTTGAGCTCTGTCATAGCCTGAGCCCAATTTCTGGTTTTTTCTTGGAGTCTTTAGATACAGGAGCTTGTGCTTCCTCATCATCAGACTGAGTATTTTGATCCTTCTTGGGCTCATTTGCAAAATATTTCTCAATAGTCTTCCTCTTATTTCTCTGCTTGCTCATTTTCCCAGCCTAAGCCTGTTTTTGGGGGTGCTTCCTGAGCTTTTGGGACACTCCCACAAGGGTCTCAGTCTGTGAGGCTCTGTCCTCCCTCCTGGTCTGTGAATGACCATAAGTGCCCCCCTCTGCCACGGGGCGAGGTGGGGGGGCCCTGTTGTTCTATTGGGGGGGGGCTAGACTGGGATCAGTATCTGAATGTGGTCAGAGCCCCAGAGTCCTGTTCCAGGGGCAGAGGACAGAGCTTGGCAGTCTCTCTTTACTCCCCTCCCTCAGCTCAATGGGCTCATGCCCTGGGGGCTCCTGCTTACCGGCCCCGCCTGCTTCTGTTTCCAGGTCTGGAATGCCAAAAGACCAGGCTGCTGGCTGTGTGCCCTGAGGGCTGGGCTCCATGTGCTCACTCTGTCACTCTGGCAGAGGTCCCCCGCTGTTCCTCCACTTTGTGCCCGGTGCTCCCCGGGGTGCAGCTCAGGAGACTCCCCAACTGCTGTGAGCCCCTGCTCCCAGCGCCCTGGGGCTGCCTCCGGGAGGCTGAAGTTCTTTCACTCTGGCCGGCCGCCCCTCCAACCCGCAGGAGCAGAGCCTTTCTGCTCTTTTCCAGGTTACCTTGAGTAGGAGAACTGCCTCACTGGGTCCCTTTGTGGGTTCTGTCTCTCAAAAGTTTAGTTAGAGTCCTTAGCTTATGAGTTTTATCAGAGACCACCTAAGACTGGATCCTTTCTTGTTGCCATCTTGGCTCCACCCCCTGCCGCCTCACTCTATTAAGTATGTATGCTATTTATTCTCTAAGTCATTTATGATGAGAATAAAGTCTCACTCATTCCCCCTTGCCTTCCCCTCTTTCCACTCCACTGAAAAAGGTTTTTCTTGACTCTTATGTGAAATTTCTTAGCTTCTTCTTCATCTCCTTTCCCTTCCTCCCAGTACTTTCCTTTATCACCCATTGACTCCATCTTTTTACTATATTTTACCATTATATTCTGCTCTTTCCAGTGTCCTGTCTACATATGATCCTTCTAACAGCTCTTATAAATGAGAAAGTTCAAATGATTTATCAGTATCATCTTCCCATGCAGGAATACAAACAATTCAATATCAGTAAGTTCCTCATAGTTAGTCCTTCTCATCTACCCCTTCTATGGTTCAACAGAGTCCTGTACTTGGAGATCAAAATTTCTATTCATCTCTGGTTGTATCAATAGGAAATTTTGAAAGTCCCCTGTTTCATTTACAATCCATTTTTCCCCTGAAAAGGATGTTACTTTTGCTCAGTTGTAAACCAAGATCTTTTGCCTTCCAGAATATCATATTCCAATCCCTACGAGCCCTTAATGTAGATGCTGCCAAATCCTGTGTAATCGTGACTATGAAGCCTCACTAGGTGAATTGTTTGTTTCTGGCAGCTTTTAGCATTTTCTCTTTGATTTGGGAGTTTTGTAATTTGGCTATAATATTCCTGGAAGTTTTTCTTTTGAGATCTCTTTAGGGAAGTGACCAGTGAATTCCCTCAATTTCTATTTTACCCTCTGCTTCTAGGATCTCAGGGCAATTTTGCTGTATTATTTCTTGAAAAATTAAGTCTAGGCTCTTTTTTATGATTGTGGCTTTCAGCTAGCCCAATAATTTTTAAATTATTTCTTCTGGATCTGTTATCGAGGTTGGTTGTTTTTCCAATGAGATATTTCACATCGTCTTATAATTTTTGGCTTTTTTTGGAAGAGTTTTATTTCTTCCTGATTTCTTGCAAAGTCATCAGCTTCCTTTAGTTCCATTTCTTCAGAGAGCTTTTTTTTTTAAGGTTTTTGCAAGGCAATGGGGTTAAGTGACTTGCCCAAGGCCACACAGCTAGGTAATTATTAAGTGTTTGAGACCAGATTTGAACCCAGGTACTCCTGACTCCCGGGCCAGTAGTTTATCCACTACGCCACCTAGCCTCCCCACTTCAGAGAGCTTTTTTATCTCCTTTTCCAGCAGGCCAATTCTGCTTTTTTTAAATTTAAATTTATTTTTATTAAAGATATTATTTGAGTTTTACATTTTCCCCCAATCTTGCTTCCCTCCCCCTCCCCCACACAGAGAGCACTCTGTCAGTCTTTACTTTGTTTCCAAGTTGTACCTTGATCCAAATTAGGTATGATGAGAGAGAAATTATATCCTTAAAGAGAAGTCTAAGAGATAACAAGATAAGACAATAAGCTATATGGGGTTTTTTTTTCTAAATTAAAAGGAATAGTCCTTTGCACTTTGTTCAAACTCCACCACTCCTTATCTGGATACAGATGGTACTCTCCTTTGCAGACTGCGCAAAATTGTTCCCGATTGTTACCCTGATGGAATGAACAAGTCCTTCAAGTTTGAGCATCACTCCCATGTCGCTGTTAGGGTGTACAGTGTTTTTCTGGTTCTGCTCATCTCACTCAGCATCAGTTCATGCAAATCCCTCCAGGTTTCCCTGAAATCCCATCCCTCCTGGTTTCTAATGGAACAATAGTGTTCCATGACATACATATACCACAGTTTGCTAAGCCATTCCCCAATTGAAGGACATTTACTGGATTTCCAATTCTTTGCCAGCACAAACAGGGCTGCTATAAATATTTTTGTACAAGTAATGTTTTTTTACCCTTTTTCCTCATCTCTTCAGGGTATAGACCCAGTAGTGGTATTGCTGGGTCAAAGGGTATGCACATTTTTGTTGCCCTTTGGGCATAGTTCCAAATAGTTCTCCAGAAGGGTTGGATGAGTTCACAGCTCCACCAACAGTGTAATAGTGTCCCAGATTTCCCACATCCCTTCCAACAATGATCATTATCCTTCCTGGTCATAAATAGCCAATCTGAGAGGTGTGAGGTGGTACCTCAGAGAAGCTTTGATTTGCATTTCTCTAATAATTAATGATTTAGAGCATTTTTTCATATGGCTATAGATTACTTTGATCTCCTCATCTGTAAATTGCCTTTGCATATCCTTTGTCCATTTGTCAATTGGGGAGTGGCTTTTTGTTTTAAAAATATGACGCAGTTCTCTGTATATTTTAGAAATGAGTCCTTTGTCAGAATCATTAGTTGTAAAGATTGTTTCCCAATTTACTACATTTCTTTTGATCTTGGTTACATTGGATTTATCTGTGCAAAAACTTTTTGATTTAATATAATCGAAATCATCTAATTGGATTTTGGTGATGTTCTCCAACTTTTCCTTAGTCATCAACTGTTCCCCTTTCCATAGATCTGACAGGTAGACTAGTCCTTGATCTTCTAATTTGCTTATAGTATTGTTTTTTATGTCTCTGTCCTGTAACCATTTGGATCTTATCTTGGTAAAGGGTGTGAAGTGTTGGTCTAATCTAAGTTTTTTCCATACTAACTTCCAATTTTCCCAGCAATTTTTATCAAAGAGGGAGTTTTTATCCCAATGGCCAGACTCTTTGGGTTTATCAAACAGCAGCTTACTTAATCGTCTCCTGCTTTTACATCTAGTCTATTCCACTGGTCCATCACTCTATTTCTTAACCAATACCAAACAGTTTTGATGACTGATGCTTTATAATATAATTTTAGATCGGGTAGGTCTAAGCCACCTTCTTTTGCACTTTTTTTCATTAAACTCCTAGCAATTCTTGACTTTTTATTTCTCCATATGAATTTACTTACAATTTTTTCTAACTTGTTAAAGTAATTTTTTGGAATTTTGATTGGTAGGGAACTAAACAGATAGTTTAGTTTTGGTAGAATTGTCATTTTTATTATATTAGCTCTACCTATCCATGAGCAGTTGATATTTGCCCAGTTATCTAAATCTAATTTAATTTCTGTGAGTAGTGTTTTATAATTGTTTTCAAAAAGATTGTGAGTCTGTCTTGGCATATAGACTCCCAAATATTTTATATTGTCTGAGGTTACTTTGAATGGGATTTCTCTTTCTAGCTCTTCCTGCTGTTTCTTGCTAGACATATAAAGAAAAGTTGAGGATTTATGAGGGTTTATTTTATAACCTGCAACTTTGCTAAAATTGCTAATTATTTCCAGTAGTTTTTTAGATGATTTCTTGGGATTCTCTAGGTAGACCATCATGTCATCTGCAAAGAGTTGAGAGTTTTGTCTCTTCCTTCCCAATTCTAATTCCTTTAATTTCTTTTTCTTCTCTAATTGCTTCTGCTAACATTTCTAATACAATATTAAATAGCAGTGGTGATAATGGGCATCCTTGTTTCACCCCTGATCTTAATGGGAATGGCTCTAGCCTCTCCCCATTGAATATAATGCTTATTGATGGTTTCAGATAGATACTGCTAATTATTTTAAGGAACAGTCCATTTATTCCTACACTTTCTAGTGTTTTTAATAGGAATGGATGCTGCATTTTGTCAAAAGCTTTTTCAGCATCTATTGATATGATCATATGATTTCTGATAGGTTTGTTATTGATATAATTGAGTATACTAACAGTTTTCCTAATGTTGAACCAACCCTGCATTCCTGGAATAAATCCTACTTGATCATAATGTATTATCCTAGTGATGACTTGTTGTAATCATTTTGCTAAGATTTTATTTAGGATTTTTGCATCTATATTCATCAGGGAGATAGGTCTATAATTTTTTTTCTCTGTTTTAACTCTTCCTGGTTTAGGTAACAGTACCATATTGGTTTCATAGAAAGAGTTAGGCAGAGTTCCATCTTTCCCTATTTTTCCAAAGAGTTTATATAGGATTGGAACCAATTGTTCCTTAAATGTTTGGTAGAATTCACTTGTGAATCCATCAGGCCCTGGAGATTTTTTTTTTAGGGAGTTCAGTAATGGCTTGCTGAATTTCTTTTTCTGAGATAGGGTTGTTTAGGTATTTAATCTCTTTTTCATTTAACCTGGGCAACTTATATTTTTGTAAATATTCATCCATTTCACTTAGATTATCAAATTTATTGGCATAGAGTTGGGCAAAATAGTTTCGAATTATTGCTTTAATTTCCTCCTCATTGGTGGTGAGTTCACCTTTTTCATTTATGATACTAGCAATTTGGTTTTCTTCTTTCTTTTTTTAATCAAATTGACCAGAGGTTTATCAATTTTATTGGTTTTTTCATAATATCAACTTTTGGTTTTATTTATTAATTCAATAGTTTTTTTTGCTTTCAATTTTATTAATTTCTCCTTTAATTTTTAGATTTTCTAATTTGGTACTTAATTGGGGATTTTTGATTTGTTCTTTCTCTAATTTTTTTAGTTGCATGTTTAGTTCATTGATTTCCTCTTTCTCCAATTTATTCATATAAGCATTTAGAGCTATAATATATCCCCTGAGAGTTGCTTTGAATGAATCCCATAGGTTTTGTTATGTTGTTTCATTATTATCATTATCTAGGATAAAATGGTTAATTCTTTCTATAATTTGTTTTTTGGTCCACTCATTTTTTGAAATGAGGTTATTCAGTTTCCAATTTGTTCTGGGTCTATATCACCTTGGCCCTGTATTGCATATAACTTTTATTGCATTGTGATCTGAGAAAGATGTATTCACTATTTCTGCCTTTCTGCAGTTGATCATTAGGTTTTTATGTCCTAGTACATGGTCAATTTTTGTATAAGTTCCATGTACTGCAGAGAAAAAGGTATATTCCTTCCTATCCCCATTCAGTTTCCTCCATAAGTCTACCATATCTAATTTTTCTAACAATCTATTTACCTCCCTAATTTCTTTCTTGTTTGTTTTATGATTCGATTTATCTAGATCTGATAGCGGGAGGTTGAGGTCTCCCACTATTAGAGTTTTGCTGTCTATGTCTTCCTGTAGTTCTTTCAGCTTCTCCTCTAAGAATTCAGATGCTGTCCCACGGGGTGCATATATATTCAATATTGAAATGACTTTATTGTCTATGGTACCTTTTAGGAGGATAAAGTTTCCTTCCTTATCTCTTTTAATGCTATCTATTTTTGCTGCTGCTTTGTGTGAGATAAGGATTGCTACCCCTGCTTTTTTTTACTTCAGCTGAAGCAAAATATATTTTGCTCCAGCCTTTTACCTTTACTCTATATGTATCTCTCTGCTTCAAATGAGTTTCTTATAAGCAGCATATTGTAGGATTCTGGTTTTTAATCCACTCTGCTATTTGCTTATGTTTTAAGGGAGAGTTCATCCCATTCACATTCAAGGTTATGATTACTAATTCTTTATTGCCCTCTGTGCTATCTTCCCTCTGTTTGTATTTTCCCCCCTTTCCCCCCTTTATCCATATTTCCCAGTCTTTTGTTTCTGAAAACCACCCTTCAGTGTTTTTGCCCTCCTATATCACACCCTCCCCTTTCTTTCCCCTTTCCCTTTTTCCATTTTCCCTTCCCTTCCTTTTGTTATTTCCCCTTATTTCCCCCACTCCCCTTCCCTTTCTCTGTCCCCCCCTCCTCTTTTCCCCTTTTAATACTTGAAAGGTTAGATGTTTTATAAGTTAACTGAGTATGTGTAGGTTGACTTTAAGTCAAATCTGATGAGAAGAAGATTCAGGTGTTTCTCCTCTGCTCCCTTCTTCCCCACTATTACCATAGGTTTTTTTGTACCTCTTAGTGTAATGAGATTTACCCCATTCAATCCCAGCTTGGTCCCGGAGCTCCAGGGGGACAGCACCAACACCAGGGCCTCTGCTTCCCCGTGGACCCGAGCCCCTTTCATCCAGCCCCACCGCTGATCCAGCAGGTCTGCTCTCGGGCCCTCAGACTCCCGGTTCCAATTCAGCTGTTACTCTGGCTGATCCGGGGCAGATCCTCCCTTGGAGCCCAGACTCACCCGCCCAGATTCGTCCAAGGCTGCTGCAGGAGACAAATCCTGAGGTAGCTGTTCTTCTGGCTTTTCTTTCTGGGTTTTCTGGATCAGATTTCTTTTAAGAGGTTTGTTTCATGTGATAGATGGGGAAGAGATCAGGAGACTTTAGAACTGTGCCTGTCTTCTCTCTGCCATCTTGGCCGGAAGTCCCCAATTCTGCTTTTTAAGGCATTCCTCTCCCCATTTGTCTTTTGTTTTACTTTTTCCATTAGGCCTAAACTAGTTTTTAACATATTATTTTCTTCAGTATTTTTTTGTATATCTTTCACCAAGCTGTGGATTTGGTTTTCATGATTTTTCTGTATCGCTCTCATTTCTCTTCCCAATTTTTCCTCTACCTCCCTTAATTGCTTTTCAGACTCTTTTTTGAGCTCATCCACACTGAGCCCAGTTTCTATTTCTCTTAGAGGTTTTGGATATGGAAGCTTTGATTTTGTCTTCATCCGAGTATGTGTTTTGATCTTCTGTAGAACTAAAGTAATTCTCTATGGTCAGATTCTTCTTTTTCTGTTGTTTACTCATTTCCTCAGTCCAAGAATAATTTACAGCCCTTCCTAGGCTTTGGATTTTTTTTGGGCGGGGACACCCCACTTGGACCTTTATCCCTACAAGGTCTTATGCTCTCTTGCCTGTACTTTGATATGCAGATGACCACTGCACTTACCTTTGCCCTGGAGCTAGAAGGAGGAGTCCTGCTTGGCTATCCTAGTATGGAAACCCAAACTGCATCCTGGATCTGAGTGTGGGCAAACAGCAGACTCCTACCCCAAGGGAGAGCAGAAAAATTTCTGCAGTCTTCCCAGACCCCCTTACCATCTGTGGGCTGTGCTCTGGAGTTGCAGGCTGCTTTCTCCTGAGTCTCACTGCAGGCTCTGCGGACAATGCTCCCTCACTCTACTCTCATTCTGGTGTAGCAGAATCCTCTCTTACTCCCTTCAAGCTGTTCAGGGCTGTATTGCAACAGGGGCTTTTTGCAACTCTCGGTCCTGGTGAAACACACCTTTCCCATGGAACTTCTAAGTTATCTTGGACTGGGAAAAGGTATCACTCAGTCTTCCTGTGGGTTCTGCCCCTCTAAATTTTGGCTAGAGTCATAATTTGTTGGCTTTTGGAATTTGGGGGGGGTAGGAATTCCTGGGAAATGCTGCCTTCATGCCACCATCCTTCCTTATGCTATTCTTATAGAAAAGATGGAAGCAACTAAATGGGACAGCTAATTGGTACAGTAGTTAGAGCACAGAGCTTGAAGTTAGGAATAGTCATCTTCCTGAGTTCAAATCTGGTCTCACTCTTACTAGCTCCGTGACCCTGGATACGTCTTTTAACCCTCTTTGCCTCTTTTTCTCATCTATACATGAGGTGGAGAAGAAAATGCAAACCCCTTTAATATCTTTGCCCCAAATGGGATTACAAAAAGTCAGACCCATATGAACCAAATGAACAATAATAATAACAACCTGATATGAAAATTACTCATTTATACCCTGAACACTGCTGGGAATAACATTATCCAGTGCATTCCTTTCAAAGACTTCACTTAAGGCAGGGAGATGTCATGTTCATCAAATCTGTAGATGATACAAAACTTATCCTGAAGGATCTAGAGAGGCTAGAACAGAGGACCAAACTGCATTAACTGAAATTTAACAGGGCTAAATGTAAAATCCTTTACTGACATTCCAAAAAAATCTACTTGTCAAATACAAGATGGGTAGAGGCATGATTACCAATTTTTAAAATAAGCTAGTATACTGTAAGTTTAGTAAGTTAGCACTATGATGTTTCAGCCCAGAAACCTAATTTGTGCCACATTATGGGAGGCACAGCTTCCAGGAAAATAAGGCAGTTACAGATTTGTTGTATTTTACCCTAGCCAAAGAATAATGGAATAGTATGTTGGGTTCTGGGTAGCACCTTTCAGGGGAGATATCAATAAGCTGGGGAGCATCCTGAAAGGGTCAACCAGAGTGGTGAAGCGCTCAAGCCATATAAGATTGGTTGAAGGAACTGAGGCTGTTAGGTAGCAGAAGAGAGCCAGAATGATAGATAAGCAAAGGTTTTTCATGTCAGAAGGAATAGAGGTTGTTCTATTTGACCTAAGGGGAAATTTAGACTTCAAGTTAAGAAAACAACCAATAACAAGAGTAATCCCCAAAGTAGAAGGGGCTTAAGAGATAAGAGATTCCTTCCTGGAAATCTTTATGTAAAAACTGGATGAATATCTTTGAAGTATATTTTCAGGTAAGGATTGGCATATAGTTACTGAGTTCTTCCCAACTCCAAAATTCTTCGATTCTATGATTTTTTGTGTTCAAAATAACAAATTTGGACAACTGACTAGAGACAGGAAGTTGAGGCGAGGGAAGTGTCAGATATGACTCTAAGATTTTTGAACCTAGGCAAGCATGATATAATTATACACAAATAATCATTCTCTTTTAAATTTATTCATATGCATAGAGATAAATACATCCACAGCCCCTGAAACTGTCCTACTTTCATAAAGATAAATAAAAATACAATCAGATACACAAAATAAATATAAATAGATGAACATTTATACATCTATTGAACTATGTATATGCCTCCAAAGATACAAATTGATAAATAAATATAGTTATGTATCATGATAATATAAAGGGCAGTTAAGTGGTACGGTGTATAAAGCACCAGGCTTGGAGCCAGGAAGAGTCATCTTCCTAAGTTCAAATCTGGCCTCAGAAACTTACTAGCTGCATGATTCTGGGCAAGTCACTTAACCCTGTTTGCCTCAGTTTCCTCATCTATAAAATGAGCTGGAGAAGTAAATGGCAAACCACTCTAAAATCATTGCTAAGAATGGGGTCACAAAGACACACAACTGAAAAACAACTAGACAACAACTACAAAATACACAGATACACACATATGTATGTAACTCCAGAATTGTACACAAAAATGTAAATTTTCACAAAACACATTATAATCAGAAGAAAGATACTAGAACAAATAAAAATATATTTGCAAGTAGGAAAAAACCTTTTATTATAAAAGCCCTTATTATACATCAGGCATCATGCTATGTGCCAAGAAACAAAGAAAGGCAAAAGAAAAAAGGCAAAAAGAGGGCAAAAAAAAAACCTCAAGTTCACATTCAATTGGGAAGCGACAAACATGAAAATGACTAGATATGTACTTTAGTAGGAGGAAAGTAATCCCAGAGGGGAAGATGACACTAGTTTGAGGGATGGGAAAGATCTCTTGAGGAATCTGGATTTGAGATGAATCTTGAAGCAATCTGAGCAAAGCAAAAGCAGAGGTGAGAAAAGGAAGATGCAAGGCACTGGGGAACAACTAGGGAAAAGGCACAGACAGGAGATGGAATTTATTTGAAAAATAAGTAGGACAGTATGGTCAGATGAGAGAGTGTGTGGAAGTGTAAGAATACTAAAAAGGTCTTGAAAGAGTTAGGTCATGAAGGGTTTTGAATGCCATATATTTGATTCCGAAGATAATAAGATGCCGCTGAAGTTTATTTGGGAGGGAGGCAGCATTTTCAAACCTATCATTTTAGAAAATCAATATTGGTTCCCAATGATTGATTTAGAAAATAATTATTTTCTCAAAATATAATCTATAGATATGAAATAGAACTCCATTGGTCAGAGTTACTGCCCATAAGGTTTTGCTAAACTTTGTTTTATTGACTTAAGTGAGGAGACTATAGAGATGATTATTGTAACATTATTGAGGTGTGAAAAAACTGCCATTATTTCTGCTGAAACATCATACCCAATGAACTGTTAGTCAATCACAGCATTGAACAGTTCATCTTAGCAATGAATAGACCTATTCAACAAAGAAGATACTTCGTCAAGAAAATATTTTGAAATGTATATGAGAAAAAAAGAGGAATTTTGAGAAAAATCTAACTCATGAATTTTCCTTACTCATATAATTGATTCACTGCTGTTTTTCTATAAGTGTGAACTGAGTGAATCTCATAGATACTTAATACATTGTTGAGAGAGTGTGGTTCAGGTTTATGTGTGTGTATATAAATATATATATATATATATACACATATATATATATATATATATCGATTACAATATATTTATTATTCCTATTTTGCTTTGCTATATGTGTCCCTATTATATTATTATTTCTTCTACCATATTTTTAAATAAATGATTGTATTTCACATCTAAGAATGTCATTATTGTAATTTACTGGTTTTATGGAAATTGAACTACACTAATAGGGGTTCAATGCTGACTTAGGGGAATATATTTTCCCACAAAGAGTTAGCCTTAGTACCCTAAACAAATCTGAGTGAAGTTTCTTGGTGGTGGACCTTCTCTGAGAACCCACAACTGTCAACATGAGAGGTAGTTAAAGGTAGGCAGTACCAACACAGAAAGGATGAATTATATATACACAACAAAAAGGGTAGCTACCCCAAGTAGCCATGACATTGGTTATCCAGAAGGCAAAATCTTCCTACCTGAGCAGACCTCTTTGTAAGTTGGGTTTGAAGTGTAGCCACCAGCATAGCCAACTTGAGTAGAATACACTCCATTCAAATTCCAAAATTTCCGCTCTGCTCCCCAGAAACACCCCATTCCTGAAAAAATAGAAGAGATACTAATATTTCAATAATAAATCAATCATGTATACATTTATGTTGAACTTCATCTAGGTATTTCCCTAGATTTGTTAGTTAAATATTCACAAACTTGAACTCTACTCACCTCAAATCATATAGCTGGTTGCTTGAAAGGCAAAAATATATATATTATAGATATCTCATTTAAATAGATCAAGGAGTTTTCAAAACATTAATTTCTATTTATGATAAATATTATTTTGTTCTTATGCTTTCTTGATATATACCAACCCTTAAGGAAAAAGGAATAACAAACTAAATTACAAATTATTGAAAATGTAGTAGAAATTCAAATGGATACACTAGTTCCAATTATTTTAATTTCATAATTCAGTAATTCAATAAATTACTTCCATTGTTTTATTTAAAAACAGATGATCCAAAGTCCATGTGATATGTCATAGATCAGCAAAAATATACTAATTTATTTTCTTGAGAGTTATTGTTGCATATGACGAATGACTTAAAAGCTAATCCCATTCTAGTGGACTGACAAATTTAGACTATTTTAGAATTCATTTCCTAATATATCCATGATAAACCTTTTTCAGGTGTCATTCTGGGTAATAAGCAATAATTACCAACTCCTAGCAGCTCTGAACAGGATTATAAACCCACACAGTCTTTTTGAGACTTGGTGGGGCAAAATGCACTCCTAACCCCAACAAACAGGAACATTTGCTGCATAATTATAACAGAGGCAACTGGTGGTTCAGTAGGTCAGGAAGACTTGAGTTCAGATCTAGCTTCAGACACGGAGCCAATTATTTAGCCTGCTTGCCTCTGTTTCCTGAATTGTGAAATGGGGATAATAGTTCCTACCTTGTAGAGTTCCTGTGAAAATCAAATTTTATCTTTGTAACAAGTACCTAACAAAGCCTGGAATCTCATAGGTACCATGTAAATACTTATTCCATTAGAGCATCACTAGTTCTATGTTAGAAACTCCAAAAAAAGTTAAATATATGAATGGGATAATAAAGTTGATCAATTTATAGTGTTATCTGGAAATTATAGAATATAGAAAATGTCACAATCTCTGGGTCAAGTCAACAAGTCATTAAGCATTAAGTACCTACCATATGTTAAGCCCTATGCTAAACCTAGGTCCATAAAAAGAAATAGAGTCCTGGATCACTTGTGGAACTGCAAAACAATACAAGCAAAATGATACAATTTTAGAGTGCAATTGGGAATTATGCCCGAAGAATTATTAAATTATCTATACCTTTTGATCCAACGATACCACTAACAGATCTATTTCCATAGATGATGAGGGAAAATTAGAAGTATTGATAAAGTCTAGAAGGTTTACATCAGCTGTCTTTGTGGTGGCAAAGAATTGGAAATTGCAGGGATAGCCATCAAGTGGCAATGGCTGAGCAAGTTGTGATATATGATGAAATGGTGAGGTCAATGATTTAGGAAAAACATCATAAGATTTGCATGAAATAATGATGAGCAAAATAAACAGAACCAAGAGAACACCATATACAATGATAGAAATAGTTTTAAGAATGACTTTGAATGAATAAAGGGGTTTTTTTGGTATTATAAATACCCAAATTAACTATAAAAGATATATGAAGAAAGACTGCGTCCAGAGAAAGAACTGATAAATAAAAGTATGTTTAGTATAATTTTATTTAAAAATACTTATTTATTTCTAAAGGCAGCTATCTCTAAGGTAGAGGAAGAAGGGAAGAAAAAAAGAAAAAAGAAATTTATATGGTAATTTAATTGTATATTTGAAAGGAATAGTAAACTGTATATAGTAGATTTACAGTTTCATATTCTCTTTTACATTATGTTACGGAAATGCTTGTTTTTTCCATAAATTAAAAAGAAAAGAAAAGAAATATGATGATCACATTCTAATGGGAGAGACAACATCTAAATAAGATATGTACATGATAAATTGGAAATACTCTTAGAAGGAATGCAATAAGGTTAAAAAGGACTAAGTCTCTTGTAGAGGGTAGAACTTTAACATAGAAGTGAGGAAAGTCAGGGCAGTGAGAAGGGAGAGATGATGAGGGAGAGCATTCTACCATGGAAAACAGCCAGGAGAAAGAGTTGGGAGATAGCATCCATTAAAGATGGAATTCTTCTTCAATTTGCAATTTATGCTAGAACATCACTGTTATAATGACAAAAAACTTTGTCGGTTTTTATCCCTTTTTAATAAGTAGCAGGAGTCTGAGAGATAGATGAAGTAAAGGTAATTGTGTGGCTCTCATTGGTTTAGTGAAGGGTGATGGAGATACAAATCCTTCCCTTGAACTCTAACTCAGATCGGAAGAGATAATACCATGACCTCGGAGACTACAGAATAGTAGGAATGAAGGGAAAATTGGGCATGGGAACAGACTCTTGGTTGGAATTCTTAAGCTAAACTTTTCAGGCAGAAGATTGACCATGCATGGACTTGGTAGCAGCCCTTTCTCTCTTCCCACCCCCTTCATCCTGGTTTCTCCTGGGAGTATAAACCCACTCCACTTTTACCTGCCCAAGACTATCTCTTTCCCAATTGGGAAGGTTTCCCCTCTGGTTTCCTACATAAAGTGAACTATCAATATTTTAGAACTGTTATCTCTTTAAGCAGTAATTTGATTTTCTGCTGATGTAATCGAAATACTTTTAAAACTAGAGTTATAAAGTTGTGCCAGTTCTATTTATTTGAAAGGAGGAAGTGAGATTGAAAAGGAGGGAAGAGAGGCGGCTAGGTGGTGCAGTGGATAGAGCACCAACCCTGGAGTCAAGAGTACCTGAGTTCAAATCCGACCTCAGACACTTAATAATTACCTAGCTGTGTGGCCTTGGGCAAGCCACTTAACCCCATCGCCTTGCAAAAATTAAAAAAAAAAAAAGAGGGAAGAAAACTTGGAAGAGAAGAAATCAAAATTATTGATAGTTTATAAACTCAATTAAATTTTCCTGATAAAAACAAGCTCAGGGTTCAGAACTATACATATATAGAGGCAAGAAAAGGAGACAGAAGGAAACAAAGCAGAGCATCCATGGGAAGACACACCTAATAGATTAGAATACTTGAGCCAGTAACAACCACAAATGAGCAAGGTGAGGAAGGTTGCCATTTTCTTTTCATTTGATAATACTCTTATGTTTGAAATTAAAACCACAACTTAGAAGAAAAGTAAGTGTTTTGAGAAGTTCTATCCACTTGGAGAAAAGGAGTGTAATTCCACTAAGTTAATTTACTTATTCACTGTCACACCAAACTATCAAAGAATTATTTTACAGAGTTGGAAAAAAATAGTAACAAAAATTCACTTGGAAGAACAAAAGGTCAAAAATATCAAGGGCAATAATTTTTTTTTTAAGAGAGAGAGAGAGAGAGAGAGAGAGAGAGAGAGAGAGAGAGAAAGTCATCTATCCATACCAGATTTCAAACTATCTTATAAAATAGTAATCATGAAAACAATCTGGATCTGATTATAAAGTAGAATGGTGGATCAGTAGAATGGATTAGGGCCACAATATACAATAGTAAGGGCCTATAGTAATAAGAGTTTTGTTAAACCCAAAGATCTAAGTTTTTTTGGGTATGAGCTCATCATTTGAGAAAAATTGACAGGAAAATTGGGAAAAAGATTGGCAGAAATTAGGTTCAGACTGTACACTAAGATAAGGTCAAAATTGATACATGATTTAGACATAAAGAATGATATCATAAGTAAATTAGGAGAATATAGAAAATGTACCTGTCAGATCCATGGATAAAGGAAGACTTTATGACAAAAGATAGCAAGAAAATGGATAATTCTGATCACATAAAATAAAAAGTTTTTACAAACAAAATTAATACAGTCAAAATTCAAAGGACAACAAAAACTGTGAGAAAATTTTAACAGCAAATTTCTCTGATAAAGGCCCTATTTCTCAGACACAGTGAGCTAAGCCATATTTGTAAAAATACAAAGTATTCTCTAATTGGGAAAAAGTCAAAGAGATGAATGGTAAGCTTTTAGAAGAAGAAATCATTAAATAACTATTGATTAGAGAACTGCATCAGAAGGGTTAACATGTAATTGGGATATATTTAATGAAATAAATAGAAAATAGTGTAAAACAGAAAAATGCTAGAGGAGACGTGGAAAAATTGGAACACTAATGCACCATTGGAGGAACTGTGAACAAATCCAATAATTCTGGAGAACAATTTAAAATTATACCTAAAGGACTAGAAAACTGTGAATACCTAGGTTTGTATTTACCCAGGTTTGAATTTCAAAAAGATCAAAGGAAAGGGAAAGGGACCTTTTAGTACAAAAACAGTTATAGCAGTTTTTCGCATGGTTACAAAGAATTAGAAATTGAGGAGATACCTATCAATTGGGAAATGGCCGAACAAGTTGTAATATGTGATTATGATGGAATATTACTGTGCTAGAAGAAGTGGCAAGGAGGATAGAACTTATATGAACTGATGCAAAGTGAAGTGAGCAGAATCAGAATCACACTGTACACAGTAAAAGCAATATTTTAAGAATGATCAACTGTGAGACTTAGCAACAATGATCAAGACAATAACATTAGACAATTTTGAAATACTGAATACTGAAAATATTGATGTACTGAAATACTGACAATACTGAAAAATGCTATTCATTTCCAGAAAGAGAACTGAGTACAGATTGAAGTACACTTTTTTACCTTCTTTATTTTTCTTGTTTTGTGTGTGTTTTCTTTTACAACATGGCAAATAAGGAAATTCTTGCATGAATCCATATATTTGATATCATATTGCCCTCTCACAGAGTTTGAAAGGGGTTGGAGGAAGGGAAAGACATTAGAACTCAAAATTTTAAAAATTAATGCTTAAAAACTTTTACATGTAATTGGGATATATTTAATGAAATAAATAGAAAATAGTTTCAAACAGAAAAAATGACTAGTTTTTTTACATACAATTGAAAAATATTTAATTTAAATTTTTTTTTTAAAAAAGAGAAGGGGTGTGAATTCATTGAGCATGCAGAGACGAGATCCCAGTTTAGAAGTTTTGGGGCGACTTGAGAGCTCAATCTGCCATGCTTGTCAAACTTTTGTAACATGAAAATTTCTTAGTGTGTTATATATATATATATATATATATATATATATATATATATATATGTGTATATATGTATTTTAATGATGAATTTTAAAATGCAAACATAATTTTATTACTCTGTTATTGAATTACAAAATAATTTTTAATATAAAATGCAAAAATAGATAGAAGTGAACTGAGAATCATGAAGAACTGGTCCAGCTCCTACCTCTGATATATACTGACTGAATGACCTTGGTGAAATCATTTAACTGCTTAGTGAAAAGGACAATAGAAACTATGTTACAGTAGTAAAGAAAGTTACCTCATCTAGGAACTTACCTATATAAATGAAATCACAGGTCTGCTCTTTCTCCTTACCCTAAATTATGTGAGGAGGTAATAAAGTATGATTTGGTTGAATGCAGAGACAAATTGCAGAAGAAGAAGTATTCAAAAATCAGGAAATGAATTGTTTTAGCAGATATGCAAAATTAGAATTTATATCCCAAGTGGCAAGAAATTCTGATTTTATCTTTATTCCTTCATGTAATTGGGAAAGTATTTCTCAATTCCTTCTCTTCACCTTTATCCTATCTTTTCTTCACTTTTATACTATCTTCTCTTCAACTTTATACAATTAATTTAGTCTCTTTCTCTTTAAAAAAAATCTAGCTATAAATGTTCTTAATTACTAATTCTTTCCTTGGTAGTTTATTTATCCTTTTGTCTGTTTCTGCTTTGGGGAATTTTCTCAAGTTGAATATTTGGCTCATATCAGGTTCTCTTTCTTCTTCACTGATGATTAGGCTTAGGTTTTCAAGGAATATAATTTGGGGATGCATCTTGAGTTTCTTTTAAAAGATATTGTTCTATTTCCTTTTATAGTTTCTGGTGGGTACAGAAACTGTAGTTTCTTATGTGATTATATTCACATTACTATTCTATTATATTTAAAGGACTTATTTCTGTTCTCTTGCAGAACATATTTTTTTGTTTCCAGAAATGTTAGATATATCCACTATTTTAGAGTTTGAGATAAAGGTTTTTGTTCTGCTTTTGTTTGCTGGAAGTGATTTGTGGATTTTTTTTAATTGGTGCTTCAGCTTCTATGTTCAGAAGTTTGGGAAAATTTTATGGCATTATTTCCTGAATTATAGGTTCAGTTTTTTTCAATTTTTCATGTTCTTTTAGGAGACCTATTACGCTGAAGTTGTCTCTTTGCACACTGTCTTTGAGATCAATGACTTTTTTATACAGAGATAAAAAATGTGTTCTTTTAGGTACTGCTTTCATTTCTATTATTTCAGATTGTCCTTTAATACAGTATGTTTCAAATAAAAGTTTATCCTCCCTTTCACTTCTTTGCAGAGACCCATCACAAGAGATGAAAGTTTTTTTTTTCATTTTCCATTCTGCTCATTATTTTTGCTGTGCAGGTCATAAATTCTGGCATTTGTTTCTTTCTAACTTCTTATTTTATGTTTTCATTTCTCTTTTGAATCATTTTGAACATTCTATTGTGATCTCATGCTTTTGTGGGATTCCCAGGGTTCTATTTCATTTGACAATGTTCCATTATCTTCATTTTATAATAATGATTTTGAGAAATTTGTAATTTTTTTTGATATCTTGGTACTCTTTCTTCCTTGTAATTTTAGTATCCTTTCTGTTGATTTATCTGTTTGTGTCAAGGTTTTTAATTGATTTTTCTTCTGCTCAAAATCTTTGGTGGTTTCACTTTATACTCTCTCCCTTTTCTCCCTTTATTATTTCTCCCTTTGACAGAGTTATATTCCTGAAACTGAACTAAAAGGATATTTTAGCATCTTCTCTTGTTGGGAATTTTTTTGCCAGTCTCATTTCCTGCCTTAAGTAGAATTTAAGGGGGGCAAAAGTGATCCTAGTTTAATTTTAGTCCCCTTCACCTCAAGTCAGGTCTGTCACTCAGACTGAATCCCTGTCCCAGTCAAGGGGTTCTGTTTCCAAATCTATTTCTTTCATTCTCTGACTGGGCTGAATCTACATCTGCCTTTTACATAGATGTTAGTATATGGGGTTATAAATTCTAGACAGAATCTCTTCAGCTTTGAAGGTCCATAACATAGGGGCCACCATGGGTAGGCTCCCCCATCTCTAAACATTCCCCAGCTCTCCACAGCTGAGTAGAGTAAATGAATGACATTGGTGCCTGCCGCAAAAGGGGAAACTGGATTGGTCCCAAGCATAAGTCCATGCACTCTATCACAGATCAGAGGTTAGTAGGGAAAGAATACTCTGAGAACATCAAAGATTAACATTATCCACAAGTTAATTAATAAATTTGTTACTATGATGGGTTTCCTGATTTCTTTTTTCTTTCTTTCTTTCTTTCTCTTTCTTTCTTTCTTTCTTTCTTTCTTTCTTTCTTTCTTTCTTTCTTTCTTTCTTTCTTTCTTTCTTTCTTTCTTTCTTTCTTTCTTTCTTTCTTTCTTTCTTTCTTTCTTTCTTTCTTTCTTTCTTTCTTTCTTTCTTTTTTGTTTTTTTGGCTAGGCAATGAGGTTAAGTGACTTGCCTGAGGTCACACAGCTAGGTAATTATTAAGTGACTGAAGCTCATTTTGAACTCAGGTTCTCCTGACTCCAGGGCCGGTACTCTATCCACTATGCCACCTAGCTGCCCAGGTTTTCTGATTTCTTGTCCCATGGATTCTATTGGAAGGTTTCTGAGAGTTAGTGCAAACTGGAGAAAATACATAGACCTTCATCTTGTTTGTCAGATGACTGATAAGACCATCGAACTAGAACCCAGAAAAACAATTAAGACAAATTATTCCCAAAACTGAAGAAGAAATTATCCTACTATATTACTCTTATGAGGTAAATATAATCTTAAGACCTAAACCAGGAGAGAATGAGGCACTGAAGGAAGAGAAAGACCAATATCATTAAGACTATCAATTCAAAAAATTTGAATAAAATCATGTCAAAACAGATTACAGTGATTGATCCAAGAAATCACTCTTCATGATCAAATTGGAATTACACTAGTAATATAAGGATGCTTCAATATTAGGAAAACTATCAACAAGGCAGCTAGGTGGCTCAGTGTATACAGTACCAACCCTGGAGTCAAGAGGACCTGAGTTCAAATCCAGCCCCAGACACTTAATAATTACCTAGTTGTGTGACCTTAGGCAGGTCACTTAACCCTATTGTCTTGCAAAAAAGAAAAAAGAAAACAACCAACAAAATTAAATTAAAAATAAAACCATACAAACCAAATGATTATCCAATAGATGGGGGGAAGAATAACACTAATTCATTACTTTAAAAATTCCAGAGTATAAGCAAAAAAATTACCTTTTTTAATATCATTGAAAGTATCTATATGAAATAAAAAGTTAAGTATCTTATGAAATAGGGATATACTAGAACCCTTCCAAATAAATAAAAGGATTAATTAAAGATGATCAGTTTCTTTACTATTATTAGATATAATTCTGGAAATGCAAATGACAAGAAGAAATGAAAAGCATAAATATATGTTAAAAATAGACAAAACTAGGGGCGGCTAGGTGAAGCAGTGGACAGAGCACGGGCCCTGGAGTCAGGAGTACCTGAGTTCAAATTCGGCCTCAGACACTTAATAATTACCTAGCTGTGTGGCCTTGGGCAAGCCACTTAACCCCACTGCATAGCAAAAGCTAAAAAAAAAAAAAATAGACAAAGCTATCCTTATACCTGGAGGATATGATAGTTTGCTTAGATAATAAATAAAGAAAATAATTGAGACAACAACTTAATCAAAGTTGCATACTAGGAAATAAATCCTCAGAAACCAACTATATGTTGATATGATAGTAATGACATAACTCAAAAGACAATAAGAGAACAGGAAATTCCACTCTAAATAGCTACAAAAATGCAAACTCTCTGGGAAGAAATCTCAAAAATCTAGCAAACCATACAAAATAGTTGTATATATTCAATGAGTTTCTTAAAGAAATAAAGAAGAACTTAAATAGCTAAAGGAATATTCAGTGTTCAGGGTGGGACTGCTGCCAATATAATAAAAATGAAAATATTAACAAATTTCTGTCTTTTAGTGCTATACCAATCAAATAGCTAAAGGAATATTTTATAGAAATTAATAAGACAAAATTCATGTATATAAAACAAAGATGTAGAATATTAAGAGAAGTGATAAAAGCAGTGATGAAGAATGAAATTTTCAGACCCCACCTATAATATAAAGCAGTGATCATAAAAAAAATATTTAGTATTGGCTAAAAAATATAAAGGGGTAGATCAATAAAACCAATTAGATAAGGGACTATCAAGAAACAAGGAAGCTCAATAGTCCAGTCCTTAATAATGTAGAAAAAATAAATTAGCTAGAAAAATACTCCCTATCTGATAAAAACTGTTTGAAAAACTGAAAATCAGTCTGGCAGAAAGAATAGAACAACACTTTATATCATATTCCATAATACATTCAAATTTTAATATAAGACCTTAATTTTAAGGATCATAATATAAAAAATTAGAAGCAAAATAGATCATATTTCTCTCACACCTATGTATAGGATGTATATTCTTTAATTAAACAAGAGCTAGAGATAATTAAAAAAGATAAAATCAACAACTTTAATTATATACAACCAAAAAGCTTCTGCACAAACAAAATAAATACTTAAGATAAGAAGGGAAGCAGTTAAAAGGCTGGGCTGGAGGAGAGGGTAAGAGAAAACTCCATATCAAATTTCTCTGATTAAGGGGCTATTATCCAAGATATGTAAACAATTACCAACTTCAGGAAAACAAAAGCCATTTTTCAATAGAAAAAGTGTTCAAAAGATAAGAACAAACAGTTTTCAAAAGGAGAATTGCAAACTATTAACAACCAAACATAGCAAAATATTTATGGCAGCAATTTTATTAAGAGCAAAAAAATTGGAAATAAAGTAGATGCTCATAAACTGAGGAATAGTTAAACATATTGTGGTATGAGAAAATAATGAAATATATTAGTGAACTGTAAAAAATGATGAATGAGATGAATGCAGAGAAGTATGGAATTATCTATATAAACTGATGCAAAAAAGTAACTGGAGCTAGGGATACAACATTTGCATTGACTACAATGATTTAAATGAAAAAAACATTACAACAGATTTGGCAATTAAACCATCCTTAGGCTCAGTACACTATCTATTGCACCCCCCCCCCCCAGCTGCTTTGGAAATTGGAAAATAAAAAAAATTTGAGGGGGAAAGGTAGTGAATATTTTTAGATTTGGTGAGTTTGAGATGTCTATAAAACACCCATTTTGAGATGTCTAAGAGGCGGTTGGTGATTCAAGATTGGAGCTCAGGAGAGAAAAATAGGGCTGGGTGATCTGAGGACTATTAGCATATATATGATAACTGAACATCTAGGAAATGATGAGATCACAAAGTGAGATGGTTTAAACTGAGATGAGAAGGTGACCCAAGGCAGACCCTGGGTGACACAATTAATGGGGGTTTGGGGATGAAAATCCATCAAAGAAGATGTAACAGGAGCAACAGGAGGGAATAGGATCCTAAAAACCTAGGGAGGAGAAAGTTTTCAGAAAAGGATAGGAAACACACAGGTCAAGAAAGATGAGAAGTAGAAAAAAGGTTGCAGAAAGAGATCAGTAGGTGCAGCATGACCTGAGTGAGGTGGTCAGAAGTCAGACTGCAGTGGGTTTAGCATTGAGTGAAAAGACAGTAGAAGAATCTTGTAAAGCTGGCTTTCATGAGTTTAAACAAGAAGAGAAAAAAAAAAAGATAAATAGGACAATAACCAGTAGGGATTAGCAAATTGAGTGAAGGACAATAGGAATATGCATTTTTAATTTAGAATTCTGAGAAAGCAAACAACCAGGTTCAGAAATACTTAGTCAACCTGTTGACAGGAAAACTGGGCAGAACACAATGGGGGAGGGAACCCTCTCCCTGTAAAGTCTGACCCCTTGAAAGATACATGTCTCCATGAGAACCCTTTCCACTCATGGTTAAACTCATTATTTAGAAAGAATATCTACTACTATGTAATATGCAACACACTTACGGGACTGAACAGTGATGACCATAGTCAAGAGAATAACAAATGGGGGTCTTATGAGAGATAGATGTTTGTACAAAGTTGGGAAGGAACAGAAAGAATAACAAACATAGATATGTATAAGGTGGAAAGTCAGGAAAAAGAACAGAGAAGAAAGGAAGAAAAAGTCAGACATTTCTATTTTTAAACAAGAAAAGGCAGCAGCATTAATCTGAAAGTAGAAAGAGTCTCTGTGCTGCTTGTAGCTTTATCATCTTACTTCACTTGGCTATTTGCACACCTGAATAAACAAGTGGGGGGGGGAATCCTGTAATAAACAGGGCTACCACATGCTGCTGCATGTGGCTTCTGATCTCCAGGGAGGAAGGCTCCTGTTGTGATGTGGCCGTCAAAGAGGCAAATGCAATCTTGGGCTGCTCTGATAGATGCAGGGTGCCCAAAATATAGGAGATGAAAAGTTCTACTGGGATGAAACTCTGGGAAATATCTGGAACATTTGTTCTGTTGAGTTCGGGATTTTAACAAGGACATTAAGTCCAGAAGAGGGCAATCAAAATGATCAGGGGGCATTGTACAATATAAAATTGGCTGGAGGAATTTGGGATGTGTAGCCCAAGAAGAAGGAAACTTCGGGTTAAGGGTTTTCAAATCTTTGAAGGGTTGTTACTGAAAGAGGGATTAGGTCAGTTTTATTTGACCCCAGAGGGCTGAAGTAAGGTCAAAGGGAACAAGCAGCAAAAGGTAATTTTAGGCTCAACATTCTGGGATAGGACTCCTTAAAGCTAAGCTTTCAAAAGGTGAATCATTGGCTTGGCAAGGAAAAGAAGGGGCTACGAGACCACTTGTAAGGATTCCTATGGGAGAGGTTCCTGCTTCAGGTATAGGTAGGACTCAGCATTCACTGAAGTTCTTCCCATTACTGAGTCCCTGGGATTCTACCAAGTACTACAGGCTTCTGTGAAAGATGCTCAGAGACTGGGTATCCAAAGCAAGAAGAAAGAGGCTGCATTCTTGGGGGCAGGACCCTGTACCTCGGAACAGGAGAAGGAAGAAAAGAGAAGCTCTAGAGAACCTCTATCATTTTACAAGGTTTGGAGAGAATCAAATATCCCTTGATAGAAAACTTCTTGAAGACAAGTGCTCAGAGCTCTTTAAACCCTTAAAAATTATTGAAAACCCCCAAGAAGATTTTGTTTGTGGGACTTATATATTTATATCTACTGATATTTGTCAAGTTAGAAATTAAAACATTTTAGTATTATAAAAAGTTTTTGATACTCAAAAGCCCCCAGGGTAGTTCTTGACACCTGAAAAACCAATTTTGTCTTGGACCATTCCTAAAAGGGGAATAGCTACTAATGCTCAGTTTGTGCCTTACCAGAGGAACACTTCCTACTTATGAGCTTACAAGATGCCTGTGTCTGTGAGCAGATAGAGCCTTTCAGGGAACCAAGGAATATGCCTCCTGCCCTGAATACAGATTTTGTCTCTGTTATTTAGTTTGCAACTGCCCTTTCCACCAGGTAGATGAGAAAATGCTTCTTCCCACCCATTTCTCTCTCTCTCTCTCTCTCTCTCTCTCTCTCTCTCTCTCTCTCTCTCCTCTCAATCTCAACATTTTCATGATTACCTAGTATTCTAAACAAATAATCCTAAATAATAACATTCTATATAATATCCTAAACAATAAATCTCATAATTTCATCAAATATCTCTAATATTCGATTTGAAGCCTAATGAACATGTGCTAATAACAGAAAATTAAAAAAAAACTGTTCACAAAGAGCCTCTTAATCCTACTAAAATGCCAGAAGAGATTTCTTTTTTAAAAAATCTACAGTGTGGAATTTTTTCCCCCAAACTTACATCATGCTAAAAATTCAAGGTTTCCTTTTTGAATGCACCTATTTGTATGTACCTATTTAAAAACTAAAAACACCTACCTCTAATGGTGCAAAATAAAGCAAGTCATAGAGCAATTAGTTTCTAATTGATATTTTCTATATTTAATGACAGTTAATTGCCTTCTGCCCACATCAATTTCTAATGTTGCTTTCATTTGAGAAATTATTTTTTAAAGTTTCCTCCCCAGTTTCAAGATAACACACACACACACACACACACACACACACACACATACACACAGAGGCGCGTACACACACTTTCCCTGTCACTGTGTACTATGGTTGATAAAGAAACCTTGCTATGTTATATATCACAACTGATTGCATTTCAGCCCTGGAGCAGAAAAATCTTCTCTGGACTATTCCAGGTTTTTATGAGCCAGAAGGGTAGCAGAATTGTATAAAATTACCAGTGCCTCAGCTCATATATTTACTCCCCATGTTTTTAGGTGCTTAAACCAAAATCAATTCATCTAGGGTAAGGGCATTCTTGAAGCTGATGGAAAACAAATTGCAAGTAACTGGACTTGCAAAACACAAAAGATCGACTAGGGAGCAGCCGCTCATTTCGAAAAAATAAAACTCTTAAGGACAGTGAGCATGGAGCTGATGACTGAGCTCACTAAGCCAGAGAAGCAATACCAGACTAGGGACTGACAAATATATGGAACAGCTTGCCTTGGGCAAAGAAAAACAAAGCTTGAGGCAAGATATTTAAAATTCCACTGGTCTAACACAAGGACAGCACAGGGAATTCTCAGCTCCCTTCTTTGCCAAGATACATTCTGCTCACAAACCCCCAATGTCCATTGACACTAGCAGACTGATTTTTTTCTTCCAAGGAGTTTCCTATGAATTCAGATGAACAACTGAATTCAGAATGAAAGCTTTTGGTTCAATTTAGAGCTTGAGAAACTGTTTTTTTTTTCTTTTTAAAAAAATTGTTTTTTCCTTAATTACATGTTTAAAACAATTTTAAAACTTTTTTTTTGAAAGTTTTATGGTCCAAATTCTATCCCTCCTTCCTGTCTCCCCTCCCTGAGGTAATAAGTAATCCAATATAGGTTACACATGTGCAATCATACAAAACATTTCCATATGAAGTTTAAATTAAAAAAGAGAAAAAAGTGAAAAATAGCATTCTTCAGCTTGTATTCTGATACTATTTGTATCAGTTCTTTCTCTAGAGGCAGATAATAGGCTTCATTAATCTTTTGGGATTGTCTTGTATCATTGCATTGGTGAGAATAGCTATTCACAGTTGATCATCAAACAATATCACTGTTAATACATACAAAGTTCTGGCTCTATTCATTTCACTTTGCATCAGTTCATGTAAATCTTTCCAGGTTTTTCTGAAGTCATCTTGCATTTCATTTCTTATGGTACAATAATATCCCATCACAATCACATAACACAGATTATTCAGTCATTCCCCAATTCATGGGAAGCCTCTCAATTTCCAAATCTCAGTCACCACAAAGAAAGCCCCTAGAAATACTTTTGTACAAATAGGTCCTTTTTCCCTGAGAAATTGTTTCTCAAGTCTGGAGGACACATACAAAAGTAACTCAGCTGCAGGAACTGTACACAACTGGTTGGAAAATGCTCTTCAGTAAAGAATGACAAACTGCCTTCTGTGGCAGGGGCGGGGAAGTAAGATTGGGGAAAAATTGTAAAACTCAAAATAAATAAAATCTTGGGGGGGCTAGGTGGTGCAGTGGATAGAGCACTGACCCTGGAGTCAGGAGCACCTGAGTTCAAATCCTGCTTCAGACACTTAATAATTACCTAACTGTGTGGCCTTCTTAATCCCATTGCCTTGCAAAAAAAAAAAAAAAAAACCCTAAAAATAAATAAATGAATGAATAAATAAATAAATAAATGGGATCTTAAAAAAAAAAAAAAAAAGAAAATGCTTTTCAACCAGAATGTACTCTCTTTTTTTCTGGAAATTCCAGAGATTTGAGGAGTCTTGGAAGACACCCTAGTTCTAGGAACATACCTTGAATAAACAACCTTTCTATGCCATCTCTACCATTTTATCACTTGCCTTACTGGCCCTGCACCTCCACACTGGCAATCAGGCCAGACTGGACCCCCCAGACCCTGACTCTCATCTTGCTGTAGGGGAGACAATCTACTCAACAAGGAGGTGAGACCAGAGGGTGCTGATGAGGGTCAGAAGAAACTCATCTTGCCCAGTTCTCTAAAACTCAGTCTATCCTCATCTATAAAATAAGGAGGTTGGATGAAATTGCATCTAAGGTTCCTTGGATCTCTAAATCTTGGATCCTATGATCTGAGGCATGGCCTCTTGCCTAATTATAGACAGAAATAGGACCCCACCCTCAGCCCTGTCACCATGTCCCCCACTCCAGGGTTCTACTTCTTACTCAGGGACTGATGACAAAATCAAAATTAATTACTATCTATAATTCTTTAGTTCTGCTTGGAATACTTCTGTATCATAGGCTGATAAGGAAGACCCCCAAGGAGATTTTGTTTGTGGGACTTATATCTTTATATCTACTGATATTTGTCAATCTAGAAATTAAAACATTTTAGTATTATAAAAAGTTTTTGATACTCAAAAGCCCCCAGGGTGGTTCTTGACACCTGAAAAACCAACTTTGTCTTGGACTATTCCTAAAAGGGGAATAGCTACTAATGCTCAGTTTGTGCCTTACCAGAGGAACACTTCCTATTTCTGGACTTACAAGATGCCTGTGTCTGTGAGCAGATAGAGCCTTTCAGGGAACCAAGGAATATGCCTCCTGCCCCGAATACAGATTTTGTCTCTGTTTTTTTAGTTTGCAACTGCCCTTTCCACCAGGTAGATGAGAAAATGCTTCTTCCCACCCATTTCTTTCTCTCTCTCTCTCTCTCTCTCTCTCTCCTCTGCAATCTCAACATTTTCATGATTACCTAGTATTCTAAACAAATAATCCTAAATAATAACATTCTGTATAATATTCTAAACAATAAATCTCATAATTTCATCAAATATCTCTAATATTCGATTTGAAGCCTAGTGAACATGTGCTAATAACAAGAGAATTTAAAAAAAAACTGTTCACAAAGAGCCTCTTAATTCTACTAAAATGCACATTAAAAAATGGGAAATGCTTTGTTTTTGTTTTCATCAGCTCTTAGCCGAGTATATTACTATGAGAGAGAGAGAGAGAGAGACCTCCTTGTCAGATCTCAGAGGTATAGCAGTTTGTCTAATATTAAAAATCTTATGGGCTGTCCTTCCCTAAAAACTAAAGTCTATACTGTAAAATCTATGCATGTTTCTTATTTCCCAGAAATTAAACTTTAAAGAAGGCCCGCTACTGTACTTATAGTTCACTTTTAGTGTACCAACTAATTAAATAGCATGATTAGCCCAGTAGACATTAAAGCAAATCCCTAACAACCCAGCTGGTAGACTCTCCTCTTATCCTAGGCAGAAGGCACTGTCAGCCTCATCATATATGTGGGTGGACATATTGCATCCAAACACCAGGTCTCTCCATGAATGTTTAATTCCAGCACCTCAGATTGCCTGGGAGGAAATGATGCCAACCATTTCTTAACTCCCTTCCTTCCCCAGTTCCTCAATCTCAACCTGGTTTGGGATTTCTTGTTTAACATCGCCCTGCCCAGTAACGCCAATTCTCTCCTAGTCATCAAAAGGCAAGTGCATTGTATTTGACATCAGAAAGCTTGGCTTCAAGTTCCAGTTCTGACCATAAACTATGTGTCTATATAAATTCTAGTTATCATCATCATCAACATCATTATTAAAACTTTCTGAGCTTTAGCTCTTATCTGTAAAGATGGGAGGAATGTTTGCACTGTCACAAATTTACTGTGAAGAGTTTGGCTGAATGTAAATGCTAAATAAATGTGATCCTTTTTTTAAAACTAGCTTCCTTTCTTACTATTTACACTCTTCCCCTAAATACACAGAGCCCCTAGCCTCAAAGGAGGATAAGCTAAGTTGGAGTCAAGCCATGGATGGTCTTGAATGCCAAACTAAGTAGACTATTTTTAGGAAACTAGAGAAAATAAGAAACTGCTGAAAGTTTTGTTTTTGTTTTTTGTTTCTTTCTTTAATAGACCAAGATAGTCAAATAAGGAAAATTATTTTGGGAGATTTGTAAAAAGGAAAGGGGATGGAAAGAGAGGGGTCTATTAGGATATTAGTTACAAAAGTCCAAATGAAAGATGATAAGACAATTAATCGGGGGGGGGGTGGCAATGCTAAAGGAGAAAAGAGGCTACAAGAATCATAGAAGAGACAGGACTTGACTAATGTTTGGATGTGAATGAAGAAGAGAAAAGAGTCCCAGGGGATTGGAAGGATTCTGGTACCTTCAAAAAGAGGTGGGGGGGGGGGAGAAGGAACCATTAAGAAGAGCATATTTTAGGGATAACAATGATAATTCAGTTTGGGGGGAAAAGATGCTTTGAGCTTCTCACCAATAGAGCACATACTGATTATATTCCTAATAGGAATGAAAGATATATGCTAATCTATTTTCTTCCCCAGTTCTCTCATTGAACCACATGAATATTGACCTTTTTGCCAGAGCCAAAAGTATAGTTTATGGACTTAGAACAAGGCAAAGACCATGGGGCCCTAAAGGAATTACACAAGTGGCTTCACTAATAATTCAAGTAGTTCCTGATTTCCAAATTTTCTATAGAAACAGAGATGTGAGACTATGCAGCTGTACATTATCTTCCCATCATCTCATTAATTCAGCCCTTTTCACCCCATTCACAACATAACTCTGTTTAATTAAGTCAATAGCACTACTAATTCAGAAAATTGTTTGACTCCACATCTCTTTTGCAATCCATTTTTACCTCAACTACACAGTATCCAGTTTTATAGATCTTGAAAATTCATTAGCTAGGTGGAGTTTGGCCAGCAAGTGGCATTTCTAGGTCTATTTAAGAGGTAGAAAGGAACTGGTTAATGGTAATGGGACTATCTTTAGGAGGCAGAGCTTGTTAGCAAAGTAGGAGCTGATAAAAAGAGGTCAATTTAAGACTATGGATGTGGCAGGAACTATAGGGGATGGGATAGATAACCTGTGATTCTAAAGGAAGAATAAAGGCAACTAGGCTCTATAAAGAGATAAAACTTGACTGGTATTTCTGATAGAAATTATTGGTCAAGTCAGTTGGAAATAATAGAACACCATTATCATCCATTCCTCAAGTGGGGTTATCTAATGGTATTAACTCTGTTGCATAAGGGGCAGTCTGACTTAGTCTTAAAGAATCTCTTCCTTTTCTATCTTAGGTAGATGTATACAGTGTCTGTGGTCTGCTTGCAGGACTCAAAAGTGAATCTAAGGAATAAAAATAGTCTAAGAAGAGGAAGTAAACAGAAAGATATGATGAGTTCTTGCAACACAGGGTTTATAATTTAGAGAAATGGTGCTAATGTCACACCTCTCTTTTCTCTTCTCTCTCTCTCTCTCTCTCTCTCTCTCTCTCTCTCTCTCTCTCTCTCTCTCTCTCTCATTTTACAGACCAGTTAATTATACTTCAAGCGTTATTTTTCTCATAGCTACCATATATTTCTATGATTTAGCCACCTTTCCCTTTCATCTTTTTCTTTCTGCTTATGTATAAATAACTTTAAAAAACTTCCCCTTCCCTTATTTCTCTCCTACTTCTCCTACTGCTGACATTCCCATTTATGAATCCTAATCATGTTATGAAATTCTATTATGGATTGTATGTCTCTAGTTCTTCAATTTGATCCTCCAGTTAGTTTGTCCCTTTGACTTTTTTCCCTAAGCTTCAGTTCATACTTGGCTCTACCACCATCTTAAGTTCTGGGTCAGAAGTCTGGGACAATTTAGGCTTAAAAGAAATTCTTGTCTTTTCATTTACTCCCTAGATTTTTTCTAGTTCTTAATAGCCTGGAAACCTTCTTTATACCATTAACTTGTTCATTCATTGAGGATCTAGAGATCTACCTCTTTTTAGGCCCTCCTACTAGAATGGATTGCCTCTTAGTTCACTTGAGATGTATGTCTAGTATCATAGCATTCTTCTTCTTCCCTTGAACTGGTGAATAGCTGCCAAGAAAAAGGGTTTCAATTCCTCAAGACTGCTGCTATAAACTCATGACTGCCTACTATATTTTGATGTGATATGGAACCTGATAGCTTAAAATTTGTTCATCCTCTCCTAAAAATCCAAATTAGTTGCATAGTATGTGCCTGGCTGTGATTCACTAGAGACTCAGTCTTGTGATTTTTTTCCCCTACTCAATTTTTCTTAATTATATTTAGAATTATGACATTTAGTGCTATCTGTGGAAGTCTATATTTTCTTCGAAATTCCCATTTAGTTTGCCAATTTCATGTATTAAATTTGTAACCATGGTTTAGAATTTTTAAAAATTATCAAGTAGTTCCATAGTTTCTCACTTCTCTGTATACCAAATGTTATCTACAATTCAAATTGTGTCACTGAACACTCCATTTTAGGATGGAAACAGAGACTAGATTTCCTAATTCATTCACTTAACAATTTTCCAATTGTCCAATAGTGTACCTATCTTGTGATACAATATTGTCTGAATGTTTCCAAAAACCTTTTTCTACCAACAAAAATAATTTTCTTATTCACAGAGTCATGGAAGTTTTTCACTAGAAAATATATTTAAATGGCCCCTAATAGGGGTAACTGCTAATAATATGGAGCACCTACTTCACTGGGTTACTGTGAGGATCAAATAACATAACAAATGAACAATACTTTGCAAATCTTAAAAATATTATTTTTAAAAAGCTATTATTAAATGGCAAAACTAGCACAATGACTACAAAATTATTCAATGTTCTTTATAAAGGAGATGGTAGCATGGTGCAACACCAAGATGATGGTAGTAAAAAAGCAAATTGATAGAGAAGCAAAATATGTGCACCATGTCATGACTTTGACTTTACATTTTTGATTTTCATTTCAACAGCATGGCATAACACAAAATGATAGGAGATGTTAAGCAAGAATGATTCAGAGAAGCAAAGCAAAAAACTAATTCTCCCCTGATGACTCTTCTCCAAACATAACTCCTTCTTTAGAAGGCAATTCAGGGGCAGCTAGGTGGTGTAGTAGATAGAGCACCGGCCCTGGAGTCAGGAGTACCTGAGTTCAAATCTGGCCTCAGACACTTAATGATTACCTAGCTGTGTGACCTTGGGCAAGTCACTTAACCCCATTGCCTAGCAAAAACAAAAAACAAAAACAAAGGGCAATGCAAACTCAGGACCACCCATCTGTTATCACTGACTCTTGTTATATAGTCAGCCTACTTCCCTTTCCTTGTCATACAAATACTTAATGATGTCACCTATTTTACAGTATTCCTTGTGTACTCAATGTTCAATCAAACAAGTACCTAATTTTATTTGTCCTCTTCACTGTCTTCATGTATTTGCTAGTCACCATCATCCCTAAATCTAAAATGGTACTCCCCACCAAATCCATGTAATCTCTACTTAGTAAAATCCTTCTTTCCTTCCTTCAAGGCAAGTTCATACTGAATCATGTTTAATTTAGCTTGAGATCTCACAATTCAATTGGAACTACTCTCTCTAAAGTTATCAATGATCTTTTAATTGATAAACAAGAACAAGAAAGATAGAATAAGGAACAAGAAAGAAGACAAAAGAACAAGAACAAGAAAGAAGGAAAAAGAAATACTTTATACATGTTATTTCATTTGAACTTCATAAGTAGGTGAAATACATATTATTGTAATTTCCATTTTACAAATAAAGAAACTGAATCTGATTAAAGTTAAATGATTTGCCCAGGGTCACACAACAAGTAAATGTCTGAAGGAGGATTCAAACTGAGGTCTTTTGGATTCTAAGACTAACACTCTATCCACTACATACACCACCTCATTGTCAAAATCTGATGTTTTGTTTTGTTCTGTTTTACTCAGTCATCTTTCTTGACTTCTCCAAGGCACTGAATCAGGATCACCTTATCCTTCTGGATAGTCTCCTCTTTAAGTTTTTGTTGTTGTTGTTATTGTATTTTTAGGTGTTTGTAAGGCAAATGGGGTTAAGTGACTTGCCCAAGGCCACACAGCTAGGTAATCATTAAGTGTCTGAGGTCAGATTTGAACTAAGGTACTCCTGACTCCAGGGCCAGTGCTCTATCCACCCCCTCTTTAAGTTTTTTATAATTTTTTGCAACATTAATCATTTAATAAATGCCTGTATGTATACTGAATGAATTTAACATTCTCTGATCTTCCAACCAGAGGTGATACTTCCCTCTTTTAATCTCTTATGCCATTCTGGATAAAATCTTCTAAGTAGTTAATCTTAAATCCTCATCATAACAGAAACTGTTCTTGGGTTGTGTCCCATTGATAATATAGCATTAGACAAAAAAACATTTCACTAGGTAGAGAACATTTTAAATTCCTTGTTGTTTCTTCAAAACCCTGGTCTGTGTACATTACATCAAGTCCATTACATCAAGATCTACCCTTAAAACCCAACTCTGACCCCTTCAGAATTCAGAACTTGGCTTCCACTCTAATCTCTGCCCTATCTGACCCTGTCTCCCTCTACCAACCTCTTCCCATCACTATGTTGATTACTAGCTTGAACTTGATGTGGACAGTCCTGGCTATTACAAGTCCACCTTGGAGGTCTGGCCTCTCCCATATATTTTCCTGTAGCTTCTGGACAGGCTGCTTCCTTCTGAATTCCATCTCTGATTCAGTCTCTGGTTTCAGTGAATTGTTACTATCCTTGAACCCTTTCTCTGGTTCTGGTGAGAAGAGACCCATGATACTTATGTTTCTACTGCTAGTGGCTTCTAACAGGTACATAGAGTACCTCTAACATAAGTCAACTTTTGGTTTTCTGATCATCTTAAGTCAGAAACAAAACATAAAAATATAATTTTTCAATAATATAATACCATCCAAAATATTTATCATCATGGTTTGTTGTCCTGGGTCCCCCAGAAGATCTAGATATTTGAAAAATAAAGATTCTTAAATTCTATTAATATTCATGATAATGCCCTGGGTAATAAGGCCACTATATTACTATCTGAAGTCAGTCCATACTCATGTTCTTTTTCATTAACTTTCTTTTCATTCACCAGAAAGGACATTTAAATCTTTAGTCTGTTATATGTTTTACTAATTTTCTAGAAAGTGGTTCTAAAACTAATGAAAGGATGCCCCAATATAACACACTGGCAGGAAGAATAATGGTTGCATAACTTTTAAGTTAGTGAATGTTGCTATACACAGATTCTATAGGAGTAAAAAAATAAGGAGTCCCAAAATGAAAAAACAATTCAAATTTCATCCATTTAAACTGATTTCTGAATTATGGAGTAGGGGATGATAATTTTACTTTGTTTTCATATGAAAGTATGGCTGACTTCTGATAAAACTGGACTGCAGTGGGTCAGAAGCCATGTTATAAACATATCTAAATTTTTTTTGTCACAATAAAGGTTATCATTAACTGTATATCTTAAACTCTAGTAGTAGTAGTGAACTCAGCCCACCTGTCATTTAGATGATATACATTGTCTAAGCAACTGTCAGTTTCCATGACAATGGATTCAGGAATTAAACATAGTCTTAGTAGATACCATAAACCAGTTTTCTGAGCCTTATATGTCTATAAGAGCAAGGTTTCTTGTGATAAGCAATCACAAACAAAAATGATTCTGGTAACAGCTTGTGCTATGGGTCTTTGATTGGATATTTTTCTCAATACATTGAGTCCAATAATTGTGAAAAGATGCCTAGTTTCTTATGACATTCATCTTCCTTGGTTGATTCAGTATTTTGTCATATATATATCATGGCCCAGTAGTAAGATTTTGTGTGAAAGGGGAAAAGATTTCAAGAGTTATCCAACTTCTACTTAAAAACCTTCAATGATGGAGAACCAAATACCTCTTAAAGCAGCCCAATTAAACTTTATATCTAATTGTGTAAAATTTTTTCCTTAGAGTGAGCATAAATCAACGCTGTGGCAACTTTCAGCTATAGCTCCTAGTTGAGCCCTCTTGGGTCTAAGTAGGATCTGGCAATCCTTTTCCCATGTAATAATCCTTCAGATAGATGAAGACAGTTAAAATGTTTCTAATAAAGTTTTCTCTTTTCAGGGCTAAATATTCAAGGGTTCCTAAAGTGGATCTCATAAAGCAATTTAACCACTTGTTTCACTACCGTTACCCCATTCTTGATGTATTCTAGTTGGTTAATTTGCTTCCTAAAATGCAGTTAACAGAACAGAAGAGAACACCCCACATGTCATCTGACCAGGAACCATCATCTCACTATTAGCAGTACTATAACTGTATTAATGAAACTTAAGGGGGCAGTTAGGTGGTGCAGTGCATAGAGCACTGGCCCTGCAGTCAGGAGAACCCAAGTTCAAATCTGGCCTCAAACACTTATTAATTACCCAGCTGTGTGACCTTGAGCAAGTCACTTAATCCCTTTGCTTACCAAAAAAAAAAAAAAAGTTAAGATACTCTTAGTGTGGGGGGATGTCATGTAATACTGTTGACATTTATTGAGCTAGACATCCACCAAAACACTCAGATTTTTAAAAAAATCTACTAGATGGTTCAAGTTTTATTAGTTACATATATTATAATAAATCATTGACTGAGTTGTGGCAAAATCTAATGGAGCTATAGTTTTGTAATGCACTTATGTGAAACTAAACCAGTTACTGATATAAAAGCCCTTCCCTTTTAGTTTCCTCATCTGTCAAATGAAAGCAGTGGATGAGTTGGTATCAAATGTTTCTTTCCAGTTCTAAACCCTAACATATTTCATGTCCTTCCCCTTTCACATTTGTCTTACTGCCTTTGTCAGCTAAATATCTACTGATTTGTTCTACCCAGTTTTCCTCAAAAACAAGTATCAATAAATTCCTCCATTTTGTTAATGCTATCTGTTTATGTGTTGACTAAGATTTTTATTCACTCTATTCTATTATATTCTAAAGCAACCTTTTAAAATTTAGATTCAAAATTAAAAAATATATTTATTATTTAATATAAACCTAAACATTAAAAAAGATTATTTTCTTATAAACAGAACAAAAAAGACCTTGATATGAAACTGAGTCTTCATTTTAAAAAAGTTATTTTCCTTTTTTAAAAAATATATAATTAGTTTCATGTGTTACAGAATTGTCCTACTGTTCTGTGCTTCCTAGTGAACTACTTTTTGTTTTCTTCTGGGCATTGTAAAAATATCTTAATAGGCTCTTTTTACTTTCTTCTTCTTGTTTTTTTTTAAGCCAAACTTTCATCCATTTCCTTTCATTTAAGAGTAAGTTCATCTGATTCCTGTTCCCCACCTGTTCTTCTGGGTTTATATAATTTCCATCTAATACATTCCAATCATCAGAAATGCTTTAGAGACCTCTATTTGCTTAAAATTCTTTTTTTTCTTCTGTAGGACTATACTCTGATTTGCAAGTAAAGTTTTTTTCTTGATTTTAAGTTCATATCTTCTGCTTTTTGGAATACTGCATCTGAAGAGCTCTCATTTAAAGTAGGTAAGTTTTGTGCAATCCTAACTGAGGTTCCTTGGTAGCTAAAAGTCATCCTATTTGACTGTTAGCAGTATTTTTTCTTTGATAAAGGAGTTCTGAAGTTTGGATATGAGAATTCTGAAACTTTTAGGGGTTTTCTCAGGAAACAAAATTGGTAGATTCACTTTGCATTCTGGTTTTAATAAAGCTGGGCATTCTCTTTTAGAATTTCTTGAAATAGTGTCTAAGCTTTGTTTTTTTGTTTTCTTTTTTAACTTATTTTCAAATCTTCTTTCAATGACTTGAGAGTTGATATACTTTCTTCTAATATTCCAATCTCTCAGTTTTGTCCTAGTATTTCTTATAGTCTCACAAAGTAATTGATTTGTTTGATCTGTTCTGATTTTTCAGTCTGCTACTTTTATTTATTTATTTTTTTAGATTTTTGCAAGGCAAACGGGGTTAAGTGGCTTGCCCAAGGCCACACAGCTGGGTAATTATTAAGTGTCTGAGACCAGATTTGAACCCAGGTACTCCTGACTCCAGGGCCAGTGCTTTATCCACTACACCACCTAGCTGCCCCTGCTTTTATTTTTCAGGGAATTTATTTACCACTTTTTATTCTAAGAGATTTAATCTGTTAATTCTTTTCTTCAAAGCTTTCATTTTATTTTTCATTTTTTCCTTCATTTCCTTCATGTCTTCTATTCATGTAGTACTAGTGGAAAATCCATTTTCCTTTGAGTCTCAGTTGTTATGGATTAATTCCCTCCTTTGGGGTTGAATTTTTTTTATCACATATGATAATTTTTTTTTACAAATCATTATCTTCTTGTGTTTTACTTATGTCTCCAGCTTTAGTGTTCCATATCAGATATAATAGGGAGCTCCTGGAGTTCCTGAGTAGAATGCTGACATGGTCAAATCAGAACTTAAGTAAAATCATCTGGGCAGTCATGTAGAAGATGAATGGAGTGATTAGAGGCATGAGGCAAGTAGATTAATTAGCAAACCTGTGCAGAAGTTTGGTGGAGAAATAATGAAGGCCTATACTAAGCTAAGGTGGTGGCTATCTTTGAAGGAGTCATTAAGAAAGTATTGAGAGAAACAAAACTGCCCAGGACAGAACCTTGGCAAATATCCTAAGTGAATGATGTGCTATAGAAGAAGAGCCAGTAAAGGAGACCAAGAAAAAACATTCATTAACGTAAGAAGAGTACCAGGAAAGTGTAGGTATAAAACTCAGTGTTAAGAGAATGAATATTCAGGAGGAGAATTTGGTCAATATTGTAAAATGCAGGGGAAGTCAAAGAAAGATGAGAATTGAGAAGAAAACTTCATATTGAGAATTAAGACATCATCAGTAACTTTGGATCTAGAAGGCTAAGTGATAAGACCAGAAGTCCTATTGTAAAGGGCCAAGAAGCTGAAAGCAGAGGAAATGGAGGCAACAAGTATAAACAGCTATTTATATAAGTTTTGATGAGAAAGAAAAGAGAAATATAGGATGTTGGCTAAGAAGATTGGTGTTGTTAAGGATGAGGAAAACTAGGATGTGTTTGAATGCAGTAGAAAAAGGAACAATAGGCAGAAAGATACTGAAGATGAGATAAAAGGGATGCCTGAAGTTGTAATGTATTGACGGAAGACTGGAAGCGATGACATCAAAGGCTTCTGTAGAAAAAGAGAAAGACTGCTTCATTAATAGAGAATATGGAGGAAAGGAGGAGAAACAGATTGACATTAAAGATTTCTGAGGTGAAGAGAAGGGAGTTTATGGTGAATGGCCTCAAGTTCCTCCAGTAAGTTCAGTTACCACTATGCAAATATGACCCACTGATTCTCAGAAACTCTTGTGTGTTTGTTTTTTTAAATTGGTATGCTAAGATAGTTATCAACCTTTCCAATGGTTAAGCATGGTTCTCTCCATCTGAAGTATAAATGCTCAATACATTTAAGGAAATGCCCAGGTAGAAAACAGTTCTCTGTGGATAGGGTGGTCCTTTAGATGTTTCTATTTGCTGATGACATTACAACAATCCAATTAAACACCAGAACTTTGGAGAGCCTCCTAGAAAAAAATCAATAATCCTCCAAGGGAGCTTAACGTGATCATCCTTAAGTGCAATCCCTTGCACAGATTTCAACATGGAGCTTGCTTAACTAATTATATATAACTATATATAAATTTGTATATTAGACCACATGTATGTATATATATATGTGTGTGTGTGTGTGTGTGTGTGTGTGTGTGTGTATTTATGTACATGCATGTGTGTAGATATGTGTAGATGGATGTTAGGCAGGTCAATCAGTCAATAAATATTGAAGTTTTATTATGAGTCAAACACTGTGTTAACCAGTGGTGATACAAAACGAGGGTCAAAGACAGTCCCTGCCCTCAGGGAGCTCACAATAAGCAAATAAATATATATAAACTATATAGAGAAAAATAGAAAAAAATGAACTGGAGGCATTAGAATTAAGAGAGAGTGGAAAAGCATTCCCATAGAAATTAGGAATTTAGCTAGAATTTAAAAGAAGCCAGGGAAATCAATAGTCAGAGATGAGGAGGGAGAGCCTTCCAGGCATGGGGGACTACCAGAGAAAATGCCCAGAGCAAAGAGATAAAACAGTCAGGAGGCCAGAATCACTGGACTGAAGCAAACATAGTAAAGGGTAAGACCTAAGGAGAATAGAAAAGGGATAGGGGTAGGGGGTGATTAAGAAGGACTTGGAACGTCAAAGATTCTGGATTTGATCCTGGAGTTTAATGAGGAGGGGTATCTCTTTGAAGCTGATTGGAGAATGGCCTGCAGTGAGGCAGGTTGACCCATATGCAGTTATTGCACTAGTCCAGAAATGAGTTGAGGATCCCAGGTTTCTTAGACCCTACTAGCCTCCAAATGCTCTGTTTCCTTATACAAAATGCTCCATCTTTCAACTGCTAGCTGCCCACCATTCCTGGAATTTTCCTGTGTCATCGTTTCTACCTCAATTGACCCAAACTCTGTTCAAGTCTCTGCTAATACCCTACTCTGTACAGAACTCTTTCTTGATCCCCTATAATAGTAGCACCTTTCCACAAAGATTGTTGTTGCAATTTTTTTTGGTGGGGGGGGGCAAGGTTTCTCTTTATATTCCCAGCATTTTGAGCAGAGGGTCTGGTGCAGAGTGAGCACTTAATATTAGCTGACTGACTAACTGAAAGATTATCTCCCATTGATTCTATTTCTTCTCTGTACATATATTTTTGCATGTTGACTGAGGTCCTAGAAAAGAGGAACAATTTCTTTCTTTGCTTACATGGTTATTTACACATTGCTTTTACCTTTCTTTGTGTCCTCAGCACTTAATATAGATCCTGATGCACAATAGGAGTTTAGTAAATTCTTGCTGACTTGACAGAGAGACCTTGGGCAAGTCATGTTACCACTCTGGGCAATGATTTCATCCTCTACAGAAGGAGGGAGTTGAACTAGAGGCCTCTATAGCACCTTCCTCTAAGGTTGCTTCCAACTCTAATTCTAGGGATCCCAATGACCTTTTGACAGGAATAGGACCTGAATACGTGATTCCACTGCCAAATGGAACTCCTAGGCAGGAATGTTCCTCTCTCAGTGCAGATCTGTCCATCTCTATAATGAGTCTTTGAAGGCCAGCAGAAAGATACTGAAGATGAGATAAAGGGGATGCCTGAAGTTGTGATGTATTGATGGAAGACTAGAAGGGCTTCTATATGAAAAGACAAAGACAGTTTCATTAATAGAGAATATGGATGAAAGAAGGAGAAAGTGTAGATTGACATTAGAGAGTTCTGAGGGAAGAGATGACTGGCTGACTGTCAGGCAAGATATGTAACCTGTCCAGAGTGACATACCTGAAGCTAGGAGAAGTTCCTCCCAAAGCCGTCATTTTGAGAAAGGGCCCAGCTTGGCCAAACTTCATTCCCCTTCCAGCTGTCCTTGTGACATTCCAGACTTGAATCCCAGACCTCAGTTAACGAATCACCCTCTAATTTTCTTAGTACCTGGGGTCTCCCCACCACAAACCATCCATCTATCTCTGAGATTTGATCACAATGAGACATCCCTAACACCACCTTGACCTTTTCTCCGATTTCAAAGTTCTTCCCAAGGCCTCCCTCTTGGGAAAGGGCACATGTTAACCAGGTTTCATTTCCCTCTTAGTTGTGCTTCTGACATTCCAGATTCAAAACTATAACCTCATAAGGTACCTTCATCCCTTTCCCTTTTTGTCTCCCTTTTTTGTATGTTATCTTCCTCCATTGGAATGGCCTCTTTTTTTTTGTCTGCATTTGTACCCAAGGTCCTTAGACTGAACCATAGAAAATTCTTAATAAATGCTTTTTGCCTTGTTTTGACTGTCCTGGCATGTGTCATAGCATGTGCCAGAAAGGCAGGACTTGAATTTTGATCTTCTTGACTCCAAGGCAAATTCACCTTACTGCATCATGCTACCTTTTCAATAGCATTTTTATTTTGCTGATCTCCTAATCAATCAAACATCTTCTGAATAGTGGTGACTTCTAAATAACTGAATAACTGACCACATAACCAGGGAAGTCTTAACCAAAGTAAGCATTGGACTAGAACATTAATTCTAAGAGATTTTTTTTTCTATAACATCCAGAAAGGCTGTACCCAACTGCCAGCCATTCATTCCAAGTAAGTTCTTTGGGCTCAGGGTTCAAGCACTGCCTCTGACATGAGTCCGTTTATTTTTCTCATTTTTACTCAGGTCACATCTTTATTCAGAGATACACTGAAGGACAGTGTAATTAGCTGAAAAATCACTACATTCAGATCCCAAAGACCTAAGTTCTAGATGAGCCAGGTGATGTAGTAGCTACAGGACCAAAGAGTAAGAAAGGCTCATCTTCCTGAGTCCAAGTCTGGCCTCAGACATATAGTAGTTGTGTGAGCCTAGGCAAGTCATTTCACCCTGTCTGCCTCAGTTTCCTTATCTACACAATAAGCTGGAGAATGAAATGACAAACCACTTCAGTATCTCTGGATCATGATAAGTCAGCTACAACTGAAAGGACTCAACAACAAAAGAGTTCAAATTTTAAAGCCACAAGCTAGTCATGATAACTCTCTCAACCTCAATGTCCTCAGTGTCCTCATCTCTAAAATGAGAGCCCTTCTAGATAGACTTTTAACATCCCTTTCAGCTTTAAATGTTGGAAAAGATCTATGATCTTATGCCTGAACTTTGCCCATGGGCTCTCATGCAGAGAGAGAGAATGATTTATAAAGGTCAAGTAACCCTCATCTGGTTTCCTTCCACCTTCCCCTTGCCATCTCACCATGAGGAAGGGGAAATGGAGGCTATTAAATTAAGTGCACAAATATTATATTATAAATCTGGTTAAAAGTATTAACCAAGTGATTCAGATTTCTAATTAGCCACCATTTCTTAGAGGAGCAGTACATTGTTAATGAAGAAAAGCCTGCATTTGCTTCCTCACCTGCCACATCATGTAAGAAGTTTGCAGTGGGTGGTAACACACCATTCCAACAGGCTTATGAATTCAGATTGTTTAGCTAATTATCAACAAATTTCAAGGTCATTCTTCCAGACTTTTTAAAGCCATAAGAGACCGCCACTACAGTAATCACAAAATGATCTTCAATAATTTTCAGTCAAAGTTCAGGAAGAAATATGTCATACCAGAATCAGATTATTTTTCAACATAATGTTGGATTCAAGCCAGTGTTACACCAATAGATTTTCCCTTGAAGTCTGACATATTGCATGCTGTTTTCAATGTTATTTGCTTGGCTGGTAGACAAATAACTGGGCTGTTTCAAAAATCACCTACAGTTTGGTTCAAGTAAGAATTTATTGTAGTTGGTACCTCTCATAAACACTGAACTCTATTTCTCTTAGATCTTTAATGGGTTTCTTCATTCAAATGCTCTAGACTAGAGAGTAGAAAAAACATATGTCATGAATAGGCAGAGTTTGCCATTTTGCTCAATTTTGCATATGCATGTTGTTCTCTCACAATGCTACTTCCCCCACCTTCCCCTCCAAAAATAGTTGATTTGCCTCAAAATTCTCAGGTAATCTTTTGCCTTTTCTACTGCTCATGAGGCTTAGCATTAAATATTTATGCTTGAAAAGATATTGTCACTGCATTCCCCATAATAATTTAAACAGATTTTTTTTTTTTACTCCTGACTAATCTAAGAGCCTTCAGAGAGACTAAAATAGAAAAGCTGCTTAATCGTTTGTCTTCTGCTGCTATCAAGTCACCAATTCGTTATTTTCAGGCTGGTGTAAGCTTTTTGAGGTTCTTCCTTCTTTCCTTCAAGCTATGTCAGCACAAACAATTCACTGGGTTCCTTTTCATGTTGTCTCCTAGTTTTAGAATCATAGATTTAGAGCTGAAAGATAATTTAAAGGAGGCCTAGTGCAATCCCTTCATTTTATAGATGAAGCAACTGAGGCTAAGAGAAGTTAACTTAACCTGCCCATGGTTCACACAGGGAAGAGCACAGCCAGGATCTGACCCAAGAAATCCATTGCTATTTCCAATAAGCTTTTTTTTTTTTAGGTGGTTTTTTTTTTTTTTTGCAAGGCAAACGGGGTTAAATGGCTTGCCCAAAGCCACACAGCTAGGTAATTATTAAGTGTCTGAGACTGGATTTGAACCCAGGTACTCCTGACTCCAGGGCCATTGCTTTATCCACTAAGCCACCTAGCCACCCCAATAAGCTTTTTCAATTCCTCCCCTGAGGAACCCAGGCAGGTGGATTCAGATTACAGAATTATAAAAATTAAAGTTGGAATGAATCTCAAAAAAGCATTTAGGTTAGCCTACCATTCAATGCAAAAATCTTTTCTATGATATCACTAAAAAAAGTTATCATTCAGTCTGAACTTGAAGACTCCAAGAGATGGAAAGTCCAAGAGGCAGACAAACCCTATTTCTGTCAAATTTATCAATATAGCACATAAGTTATGTATATACATGTATCTATATCTAATCAATTATTAAAACTTCATATATTTTGACTCCCCAAACTTGGAAGAAGACAATTTACAAAGAGTTTGACTAAGATTCTGATTCTTATTATTATTATTATTGATTCTTACCTCAAAATGAAAAGCGCATTTCAGGACTTGTACCTATCAGTTATACTTCTCTACATTGGTGGATCTGTGATCTTATGTATGAAGGTACTTCTTGCAGATCAGAATCCATCCTGTGAAGCTCTTGGCCATGAGCTCCTATAAAATTTTCTAATGTCTTTTCTATTAGATCTCTTAGCACAGCATGTATATTAGTAAACAATCCCTCGCTAGAACTTCAGGACTTTCATGTGTGTGTGTGTGTGTGTATATATATATATATTATATGTAATGCATTTCTCTGATGATAGATATCCATATATATAGAGACAGATAGACAGACACGCTATGTAATGCATCTCTCAGGTGATAGATATCCTCTATGCTTCCTATAATGTAATTCCTGGTTGCGGCCTACTTAAATTTAGATCTACCAATTCCTTGTCCTATGGATGACTCTTAGTTATAATTTTTTATTGATTTTTATTCCATGAATGACTCTCAGCTATATGCAATCACTGTAAGAATATTGCTTTAAAAAAAACTTAATACTTGCACAATTTCCCCAAAGCAATGTAACCCAGTCTTAGTGGGTTAGTGCCCAATTCTTAGTGCATATATCATTATATATTTAGAGTTGCTTTACCATATATATGTATTTGTATGGGCTCAATGGGTACCCCCACACAACTATACAACATAGAAGATAAAAAGGTATTCTTCCCTCTTATTTTGTTTTGATTTTTTTTCCAGGCATGGATAGGCTTAGTAATTTTGACTGACTGATTACGTATTTCATTTAGACATTCCAAAGACTGATTCCATCAGTATAATAGCATCTGAAAACATAAGTATATGGAAGATCTTACCATCTGGACTCTGCCCTGAACATCCTCCATGACAAGGCAAACAAATTTGATGAGTGTTAAGTCTCACTGTTTCAAGCCTCAATTGATATTACCAGAAGAAAATTCAAGGTATCTCTTTTACATCTTTTAGAGAATCTTTTATGATTTTAACAAATACCTAGGTGATAGCTTGATGTACCCCTTAATAGTTACCTTAACTGAAGACATTTTACTCGATTGAATCAAATGTACTTTATTTTTTTTAAAATAACCAACCAATAAGCACTAATAAGTACAGTGAGATTGGGCCTTTTTTTCCTACTTTTCAGTCATCTGCTTTATGTATGACTACAAATTATGGTCTGTTGGTTGATGGAATCTGCTCCTTCCAGATACCTTGAAAACTATCACTCAACCTGCTCAGAATTGTATCTCTTCCAGAATACATCCCCTCAGACATATCTTTGGGCTAGTTTTGCTGCTCTTCCCATCTGTTTTCCTTAACATTCCTTTTACTTGCTCAAAGCAGCACACTGTCCTCAGTTTTCTTTTTTACTACTGCTTCCCAGTCCCTCTGGTTTCCTTTAAGACACCCCAAATTTCACCTTTTCTGGTCTCATTCCCTCTGCCCTTCCCCTTCAAACCTCAGATTGCTTCCTATCTATTCTATAATATCTTATAGGTATCTGGTTATTTACAAGTCATCTACTTGATTAGCATGGGACCTAATTCAGAGTAGGAATTTTGCAGGTGGCCTTTGATTGTGTTCCCAGTACTTAGAGCAGAGTCTGAACATCATAAGCATTTAATAAATGCTACTTGAGAGGTGTCATTATTTGAGAAATAATCCATTAAAAATTTTTGATAGATGTATATTATAACCTGACATTTAGATTCTTTCTGCTCAAGCTTGTATTCCCAACACTTACTCATTGGTTTTCCTAATACTTAGTTTATCTATCCAGGTAGTTCTTCCACTTATTAGTTGTATGATAAAAGGTAAATCATTAAACAGTATTTGAATTAATAATTTAAACTACACACATGCACACACACACACACACACACATACACATCTTTCTGTGCAGATAGTGCTGTGTAGTTGGAGGGAATGTAGAAAAACTGGGACACTAAATATACTGTTGGTGGAATTGTGAACTGTCACAATTTTGGACATCGATCTGTAATTATGCCCCCAAAGTTATAAATTGTATTTAACCCAATATCACTATTAGGTTCTGTTTCCTAGGGTGAGCAGGGTAAAAGAAAAAAGAACATATGTATTCTAAAATATTTTTAGACATTTTTATGTGACATTATTTGATGTCTCTTTGTGGTGTTAAAGAACTGGAAATTGAGAGGATGCCCATCAATTGGGGAATGGCTGAATAAATTGTGGTATAATGTATCTGATGGAATACTTTTGTTCTATAAGAAATCATGAGGGAAGTAATTTCAGAAAAGGCTGGAAAGACTTGCATTAATTGATGCTGAGTGAAATGAGGAGAACCAGAAAAACATTATGCACACTAACAAGAATGTGTAATGATCAACCTTGATTGACTTGTTTCAGCAGTACAATAATCAAAGACAGACATGTAGTGGAAAATTCCATCCATATCCAGAAGGAACTGTGGTGTTTAAATGAAGATTAAGGCTTATTATCTTCAGTTTTTAAAAGTTGTCTAATGTATTGTCTTTTTTTCCTCTCTAATGTTTTCTTTCTTCCGTTTGGATCTGATTTTTCTCTCACAACATGATCAATATGGATCTAGGTTTAGCATGGCTATAAATGTAGAGTCTATATCACATTGCTTTCTATCAGGGGTAAGGAGGAGGGAAGGGAAGAAGAGAGAGAAATGTAAAAACTTTGTAAAAAAAGTAAGTATTAGCTGTTCTTCCATTCAAGTGAGTTTATTTTTATTTTCTCTTCTAGTTTCACTCACAGTTAGAATGTCAAGATTGAGAGGATTCATCTTCTCTAGATCAAGCATTTTTAACCTGGGGGGTGATGAACTTAAAAAAAATATTGCAATAACTATATTTCAATATAATTGAGTTTCTTTGAAATTTTATGCATTTTACCTTATTCATCTGAAAATATGATTCCTTCTGGAATTATGCCCAAAGGGCAACAAAAATGTGCATACCCTTTGATCCAGCAATACCACTACTGGGTCTATACCCTGAAGAGATTATGAAAAAGGGTAAAAACATCACTTGTACAAAAATATTCATAGCAGTCCTGTTTGTGGTGGCAAAGAATTAGAAATTAAGTGAATGTCCTTCAATTGGGGAATGGCTTAACAAACTGTGGTATATGTATGTCATGGAACACTATTGTTCTATTAGAAACCAGGAGGGATAGGAACTCAGGGAAGCCTGGAGGGATTTGCATGAAGTGATGCTGAATGAGATGAGCAGAACCAGAAAAACACTGTACACCCTAACAGCAACATGGGGGCGATGATAAACTTTGATGGACTTGTTCATTCCTTCAGTGCACTCACCAGGGACAATTTGGGGCTCTCTGCAATGGAGAATACCATCTGTATACAGAGATAGAATTGTGGAGTTTGAACAAAAACCAAAGACTATCACCTTCAATTTAGGTGAAAAAAAAATCTGTTACCTTATCATGTAATTTTGCTATCTCTTATACTTTATTTTTCTTCCTTAAGGATACAACTTCTCTCTTATCAAATTCATCTGAGATAAATGTATACCATGGAAACAATGCAAACACTAACAGACTGCCTTCTGTGGGGGGGGGGGGGAATTGTAAAACTCAAAATTAATAAAATCTTTCTAAAGAAAAAAAAGAAAGAAAATATGATTCTTGAGAAAGGGTCCCTAGGCTTTGTCAGGCTGCTAGAAGGGTCTATGGTGCCAAAAAAAGTTTTTAAATGCTTGTATTATAATATATTTCTTCTCATTTTTTTCACTGAACAAGGCTACAACATTAAAAGTATAAAGTACAATATTCATAAATGGTCGAAAAACTTAAATTTATATTCTCTACCTACTTCCTTTTTCAATACTATTCCACTACAGAAGTAGAAACTGAGCCATAAGAAACTCAAGATCACTTGAATTTTTTTCATTGTTTCATGTGTTACCATAAAAAAAAGAATTTTTCATCATATCTTATCAATAAACTTCTATTTACCCAGGCTGCAATTCAGTAATTAGAATTTGTTGTTGGGACAACATGTGACACCTCTTTCACATATGGGAGCCTGCCAGAAATTGGTTTTAATATCAATTGCATTCAAACAACTCGGGGTCACCCACCTCTATGTTCACTGAGCCACTGAAATAGGAATCTGTGAAAGTACAAAGAATACTAGTGGCCATAGGATTTATTTTTGTGCTTAAAAAGTGTTTATTATCACAAAGTAGAGGTCTCTTATGAATTATGTTTTATTAATTTACTTCATTATGTATGTTTCAGTTCATTTATATCTACAATTCAAATAAGCTCAATGTGTACTTGTAAAGGTCCTTGAAAGGTAATTTATATTTAAGTAATTTTGAAAAATTCTAGAAATAGTGAACTATGGTGGGAAAGGACTACTGATCTTGAATAAAAATGAAGGATTCACATGTCATTTCTTCAACTTCCTAGATGCCTGACTACAAGAAGCAAATCACTGAACTTCTATTTGTTCTTCCATAAAATGGGGCTAATAATATTTGCATTATCTATTTAACCTGCCTTGAAAAGACTGTGCTAATTAAATTATAAAATATTGAGTAAATATGATCTATTATTATCTTAATCAACAAGGTTCAAATCATAAAGATAAAAATACATTTTTCTCAATTTCATAATTAATAAAAATAATTGTATTTTATTTTGTGTGTAAAGGCTTTCTTATGACAGGAATGTATTTTAAAATAAAATGGAACAATCCTTCAATGTTTCAAAATGACAAGAAAATACTCATTTAGATTCAACAATTCTAAGCTGCTTTGATTGCTTAGAAATCATTATATTCCCAAAAAAAGCCTCAGAAATTTTCTTATTTTAACTCAATTCAATAAGCATTTCACTAAAAGAAATGACATATGTCAACAACTTTATGCTGGGTTCCTCATACCGAAGGAAATATTCTTTTTATTATACACAATTCCTTAATCTTTGGGGGCCTCAGTCTCCCTTTCTATAAAAAAAGATTCACTTCATAGGACCCTAGTAAGGATTAAAAGGATGATATCCTATTGGACACTTTCAACTACTTTGAACAAAGACAATGAGTAATTGTAAGATGCTGGGTTCTTTTTTTTTTCCTGACTGAGCAAAGAACTCCCACTGATTTGAAAGAGAACTTCCTACACAGAAGAGACACCCACCAGGAGAATATAGCCCATTACTTTCCTTATCATCATCATCCAAGAATACTAAGAATGAATATCACACAAAACTAAAGTCATTCTGGTCATAGAAACAAAAGATAGGGAAAAGAGCAAGGAAACTGAACCAGTCTTTGAAAGTTGTAATAGTGATCAGTACATTACAAAAAGTTTCTGAAATGCTTTTAAATACAATTAAATAAAATTTTTAGCAGGTATAAAAATTAATCTATGCTCTAGGAATCTTCTTTTTGTTTTTGTTTTTAGAAAAATGTCCAGGATTCACTGATAAGGAGAAAAGATAATGGTGTCTTTCATTTTTATTTAACAGAATGTGCTCCTTTTCTCACTAATCTCTATTGAGAATAGCTTGGCTCAAAAAACTTACCATTTAAAAGACTCTTTGAAGTTTACCAAAATTTTAAGGTGTGAAAAATATTTAAATTATTAACATCAAGATGATGTTTTTGAGAAAAGTGATAAAGGCCTAGAATAAAGTCTTAAATCATCCAATTATGAGGACTAAGTAAGGGAATACTACTGACATTTGATTTCATTCTCAATGCACAACAAAACCCCAGAGCACATCCCTGGAGAACTCCTAGTCCAACTCTTTCATTTTGTATCTGAGAACACTGACACCCAGCAAGGTACAGTGACCCCAAGGAAACTTTAGTGGAGGCTCAAATTCAAGGCTCTTAACAACTAGTAGAGTGTTCTTTCTTCTATACCAGGATGTTTTAGATAACTTACAATCAGAGAATAGAGTAACAAAATGGATGTGAACAATTCATGTAACTGCCAACGCTACCAAAATAAATAAATAGAGAAAAGTGAAAATATTTTCAAGCACAAACATCAGAAATAATTTGCTAGAAAAGAAACTTGTTTCTGAAGGTTCACTGAATATCATTTTTGAAGAGTTTTCTGAATGGATGAAATATTTATAAATGCATGGCTAACTTAGATATCTGTTCAAATGTAGAACTTGCTTTCTCTAAAAGGGGCTCTCTATAGGCACATATAGTGCTCAAAATTGCCTTTGATTAGAGAAATGCAAATCAAAACAACTCTGAGATACTATCTCACCCTAGATGACTGGCTAAGATGACAAAAATTCTTAGTAACTGTGTAACCTTGATCAAGTCACTTAACCTCTATCTCCAATTTCATCTGTAAAACAAAGATAATAACAGCACCTATCTCACAGGAAGGTGTAAGATTTTTGTTTAAAAATATAAATATAAATATTTATAAAATGCTTATAAAAGTGCTAGAATAGTGCTAAATTACTATTATTATAAATGTAATATCACTTATTATATCTTAATGATATATTTCTACATGCTATGCTATTATATTAGATAAAAGTGCTATTATTATGTTGTATTTGGTACTAGGTGGATTTGCTTACCTGTGAAGTCTTTTCCAACCTTGAGACCCTATAATTTATTTTCAGTATATGAGTTCCTATTGTGATAATGAAATATTACTATTGAGGCTCAACATCCTTTTAGAAACCTCATCTCAAAACTTAGCATCATCCTCAATTCTTCACTCTCTAAAATCTTCTCTCTGACCCTCTTCATGGACTGATTCAGTAGCCTCCCTGACTCAAAACTCCCCCCAGTCCAACCTATCTTCCATAAAGCTGACAGAGTGATTTTTCTAAAGCATAGGTTTAATCAGGCTATAAACACACACACCCCCCCTTACCCTATGACTCCCTATACTTCTAAAATCAAATGCAAACTTTGGTGCTGGGTATTTAAGAGCTCTCACAAATTGGGCCCCTCATATTACTTCCCCAATACAATCTAAATATGACTTGCATTCTGTTTCTCACACACACTGCTCCATTTCCCTGAATCTCTCCCAGGCCTAGGATACTCTCCCTCCTCGTTTCTGCATCTCTGAATCCCTGGCTTCCTTCATCAATGTGTATAAATTTCACCTTCCCACAGGTGGCCCTTCTTGGTTCCCCTCACTTCGAGTACTTTCTTCTCTGGGGATTAACTTCACCTTACTCTGTATTTTTCTTTTATTGATGCACTCTTCTCCCACATGAGACTATTTGGTTTTTTTTTTTAATAACTCCAATACTTATCACAGCACACATAGAAAGACCCTAATAAATGCTTGATGAATAGTTGATTGATTGACATTAAAGTTTTGTATTAAAAAAAGAAGAGCAGAAGAAGGTCTCTCTGAGTACATTCACTGAATGTAGTCAATAAAACTTAAAGGAAGGAAGACCATAGATATAGCAAACATTCTGATTACTGTAGGGGTACCAGGACACAATGGAACAACAGCTAGGTTATCTAGAATGGGCAGTTGTACTGGGACATGGTTAAGGTTAAATGGGAAGAAGGAAAATTTGAAAATTTTGCAACAATGCAGCAATTGCTGCCTTCATAGGTATTTGAAAAGGAAAGCAATGTAATGAAGGCTATCTATTGTAAGATCAGTTAAAGCATACTGCAAAGTATCCATGGAAAAACTTTGATGGGATACGGCTAACTGATAATCTCTAAGGCACTGTGACAGGAGGTTGAACTAGGGGGTTGATAGCTGTCACAAAGAAAAAGGAACAGAACCAAATAACATTAGGAAGAATGACTCACTAGGTCCTACTAAATGACTGAATATCAGGGGTGAAAGAAAGACACTATCAAACACAACAAGGTTTGCATTCAGTAATCTAAGAAAATAGAAGCACCATTCATAAAGTAAGGGTAGCAGCAGAAGGAAGATGATGAATGTAGTTTTCTATATCAGTGGTTTCAAACTCAAAGAGAAAAAGATTGCTGCAAACTATAGCCTGACTCAGAAAACCACAAATTAACATTCTCTATGTTATGGTGCATTTTTATTTATTTTGATAAATATTTCTCAAGTACATTTTAATCTGACTCAGGCAGCACCTGGGAATTTTGCCAGTAAGAAGTGCACAAGACACATAAGTAGAAATTTCCCAGAAACAGATGAAGAACTAGAGTTTAGGTAAGAATTTGAGGCTGAAGAGGTAGATTTCAGAGACTTCAAAATAAAGACAACTTTGAAAACCAAGAAAAAAAATAAAATACTTCTGAGAAAAAAAAATGTGGGCCAAGGGCTGAGTCTTAAGGACATTCACAGTTTGGAAATGATGAGAAGAAAGAGCGTTTAATGTTTGAGAAAATAAAGGATCAGTCAGAGATATGGAAAACGAACTAGGAAAATGTGGTGTCAAAAAAAAAGTCAAAGGAGAAAAAAATTATAAAGGAATAGGTATAATCATGATCATTATAATCAAATAAATTCTGATGAGAGGACAGAGAGAGAATGTGATGAGGCAACAAAGACAGAAAATATAGATCATGGACTCCATACAGTTGACATCAAAAAGAATGTGAAAGTAGGACAACAAATAGAAAGAGAAGCTTGGTCAAGTGAAAGGTTTTTCTTTTTTGTTTTGTTTTGTTTTCCCTGTGGGAGCTAGGTTCCTCAGGAGGTGGCACAGAACAGACTCAAAAACACAAGCTAATGAGTTAAATTCTGAGATCAAGTAAAACTTCCTCCTCTGAGACTACCAGGAAAGGATGAAAAAAAGGAGGATGGAGCATACAGAGCAAAAAGAGAGGGGGAGATATTTAGGTCAAGAAAGAGTAAATGAGGGTGATTTTTTTTTTTGCAAAGTAGGAAATAAAGTTATATAATGAATGAGGACCAGGAAAGTGAAAATTAGAAGTTAAGAAACAAGAGAAATTTGACAAATGGTACTGTGGGGGGAAAGCCTAGAAATTTACAAGACATGAATAAAAGGATTATTGAATACAGTTTTATTTAATAATAATTCCCTCGGCCTGAATCCTACTCCACTGCAATAAGCCTGTGTCTTTAAAGGACAGATAAGACTGCAAATGAAAAGGTTTAAAATGCAAGTCCAATAAGAGAGTATATATTTTGAGTAAAAGCCTAAATACATTTAGAGAGACTTATCACTAGGCCACCCAAAGGATGATAATCTAGTAAGGTGTTAGAAGAGCCACAATACATACCCCATAAAATAGTACCCAGTCGAAAAAAATCACAAGATCCCCAAAGTATGGAAGGAAGAACTCACATTTCTATAGCACTTTAAAAGACAATGCTACTTCTTCCAATAATGCCTTTAGGCAGTAGATGTAACAGGTACTCAGTGATGTTTTAATTTCTAAATTGTCTTCCTCTTTGGTTTAGAAGAATATTGAAAGTCTACTCTTCCACAGAATCAAAGACTTCCAGAGTTGGAAGGGACCTCAGGGATCATCTGATCTAATCAATACCTGAAAAGGAGCATCCTCAACAATATCCTTAACAAATGGTCCTCAAGCATCTATTAATACTTACTATTAATACTTGGTTGCCAGTTTGGTGGTACAGTGGATCTTGTGTCAGACTTGGAGTCAGGAAGACTTACCTTCCTGAGTTCAAATCTGACACCTACTAGCTGTGTCACTTGTTTGCCTCAGTTTCCTCAACTGTAAAATGGGCTGGAGAAGAAAATGGTAAACTACTCCAGTATCTCTGCCAAGAAAATCCTAGATGATAAAGAAGAGTTGGACATGATTAAAAAAACAACTGAACCACAATGTGGGATGGTCCCTGTGCTAAGCACTAGATGTACAAACAGAAACCCACCCTGCTCTGTAGGATCCTATCATCTACAAGAACTCTTAGAGGGAAGAATAAATACAGAGAAACTGAAGGGAAGACTCTAGCCTCTTTGGGGTCAGAAAAACCTTAAGTAGGAAGCATGGGGTGGGGGACGGACTGGAGACTAAAAAAAGATGAAGGTGAGGGGTGAATGAGCAGGTCTCAGGAGGTCTGATTAAAGGCGCATGGTTATCCCACCAAAGTGGAGGGTTGGGATGATGGACACAGAATGGTGTGACTGAGATGCAGACAGTGGGAAATGTTGGCTTTTCTAAATAAGTCTGAAAAGGGGGGGGTTCCAATCAGCTGGTGAAAGGATTTAAATGCCAAACAGAGGAGCTCAAAGTTTAATCTGAGCGGCAACAGGGAGCCATGAAGTTTTCTTCGCAGAAGGACCAATATCACATCTGATCAAAAAGAATGTCACAGCAGGAGCCCCATAGAATATGGAAGGGGAAGAGAAGGGCAAAGAGCCTTTATATCCTCTGTTTGGACCTGCCAAACAACCCTCCTGGTAGTACTATTTATCATCCCATTTTACAGTGGAGGAAACTGAAGCAAACAGAGGGCAAGGGACTCTCCCAGGGTCATGCCACTGACCTGTGCCAGGCTGGAATCTGGTTTGAGGAGGCAGCCTCACTCCAGGACCAGCACTCTGTGCACTACGGCGCCACCTGGTGGCCATTTGCGTGCATGTTCCTTATTTCTACCTGTAGCCCCTGAACAAAAGGAAAGGTCTTAGAAGGCAAGGTTGGGGAGTCAGACAAACTTATGGTGAAGGAATATTCCAGGCAGCTGCATCAGTAACTTTGTATTTGTCTCTATATCCTTAGCACATAGATACTAGATGAATAATTGTATGAATTAATGAACTCAAGACCAATGGGAATGTCTCAATGGGAATGAATACAGAAATGGCAATTCAAACTATTTCAGTGATGTATGAAAGGTAGCAGGACCATATAATACTGATGTAAAAATCGTTATTTTTCTTTCTGGTAAATAAAAACACAAACACCAAGTCACCAGATTATTTTTATGGTATAGATATAACTATACCGTAACTACAGCTTAACCATAGAATTTATTTAAAAATTGAGGATAGTTTTCAATTGGTCAGACTTATTTATCTAGAACAATCCAAAACCCTGAGGATTCTTGCTAAAACTAAAAATTTTGGCCTTCATTCTTTCCACACAATTTGGGTTTCCTTTCAGATTTGATATCTTACCAAACATTGCCATCTGTGTTCCCTCTGGGAAAGGTTCAACAGTCCTACTTCCACTGACATGATGTTTGCCTAGGAAAAAAGAAAGAAGAAATGCAAATTTTTAAGTGAAGTCCATAAATACATATTGACAGACATATTTTAAAATGTCAGTGAGCCCAATTCTTCAGTTCTAACTCTAAAGTCACAAAAATATGCCCTCTAGGCATTGTATGTGTGTGGGTCTATATATCAATAGCTGTCATTTCAGTCATGTCTGACTCTTTATGACCCCATTTGGGGTTTTCTTGGCAAAGGTACTAGTGGTTTGCCATTTTCTTTTCCAGGTCTTTTTGCAGATGAGGAAACTGAGGTAAACAGGGTGAAGTGACTTGCTCAGGTACACACAGCTGATAAGTATCCAATGCTAGATCTAATCCCAGGTCTTGTTGACTCCAAGTCTATTGTTTCTCTGTCTCTGTCTCTGTCTCTGTCTCTGTCTCTGTCTCTGTCTCTGTCTCTCTCCTCTTTGTCTCTCTCTCTCTCTCCTCTTTGTCTCTCTGTCTCTTTCTCTCTCACACACACACAGATGGTTATAAAGAGATAAGGACTTAGACATGATCAAGATATGTATATAAGCATTATAAATGTGTGTGAGCATATATTCATACATGTTTGTATACATATTTACACATTTATGCAAATATTGTACCTATAAAACCAAAAGCCATTCTCAAATAAATGAGAAATTAAAGGATATGAACAGTTCTCAAAAACAAAAATTGCAAAACAACTAACATCCATATAAAAGAATGATCCAAATCAATAATGATAAGAGAAATGCAAATCAAAATAATCTTGAGGTTTCACTACACACCTAACAAACTTGCAAAGATGACAACCCTAGACAGGTTGTAGAAGGAAAAGCACTCTATTGTGTTCCTAGTGGATCCGTTAATCAGCTAAACTATTTAGGAAAACAATTTGGGGAGCAGCTGGGTGGCCCAGAGGATAAAGCACTGGCCTTGCAGCTATGAGGATTTTGGTTCAAATTCTACCTCAGACAGCAGTTCTATGACTCCAGGCAAGTCACTTAACCCCCAACTGCTTCCAAAATAAAAAAAAAAATTAGAATTATGGAAATAATATGCTTAAAATGTCCACACCTTTTTACCTAGAGATTGAAAGACTAGGCAGAGCCCTCAAGGGAGTATTTAATAAGTAGTCTCCATATACATCAAAATATTTATTTATAGTAGCAACAAAAAGCTATCAACAAAATAGTTACCCATAGATTGATGAAAAGCTAAACAACTCTTATATTGATATAATGTAATATCACTGTCCTAGAAAATATTATCAATGTGATAAATACAGAGAAGCTTAGAAAGATCTGTATGAGGCAATGTAGAAAGTAATACACAGAGCACAGAAAAGAACAGAGAAAATTACTAAAACCACCTAAATAGAAATCACAAAGACAATAAAAAGTGATTGATGCAAAATAAATATCATGTCATCAGCAAATAGGGATAGTTTTATTTCCTCTTTGCCTATTGTGGATCCTTAAATTTTTCTCTGGCGTATACAAACATGCATATATAGGCATATGTATGTTTTTAAATGTATATACATCTAAATGTGTGAATATAACTAGTATTTCTAGAATAATAATAAATAATAACAAGAAAAGAGGTCATTCTTTATTCTGCATTAATTGGGAAATCTTCTAGTTTAACCATATGGCATATGATTTTTACTTAAGACTTTAGATAATTATTATATTAAAAATCCCTCTTGCCTGTTCTTTGTAGGGTTTTTAGTATAGAAAGGTATTAGACTTTGTCAAAAAATTTTTTTTGAATGTATTAAGACAAGGGTTTCCAACCTTACTTTTCAAAGTTTTTGTTGAAACAACAGATGATATTATTTTGATTTGCCATTTTAGTGAGAACTCTGAGATAGCTTGGCTTTCTTTACCAAAGTATTTAGTAAGCCCACAGGCAGGCCACATAAAATCACCCTGCAGGCAGTCTACAGCCCCACAGGCTGCCTTTTAGACAGCTCTGTATTAAGATAATTATGTATATCTGGATCATTTTGTTATTAATATGATTATTTTTCCTTTTTTTACTAAACTTTGAATCAATGGCATAACTCAAACTTGATCATAATGAATAATTTCTTGGATGAGTTTCTGTAAGCTGTTTAACAGGATTTTATTTAAAAGTTTTTGTTGCTATTCATCATTCATATTGTTCTATAGTTCTTCTTTGCTTTATCCTCCTCTGTTTTAAGTACTGGGATTATATTTGTCTTATGAAAGGAAAACTTTCTTTCTCAATCTTTCCTAAGTTTTTCCATGTCCTAATTTTGCTTATTTTGCTAGAGGCAGACCTTAGATCTCCCTAGATCATTCCTTGCCAGGATAAGGAGTCCAAAAAAATCAGAGGGTTACCTAACAAAGGAGTGAACTTCCCATCCCTGGAATGAGTTTAAAGAGACCATTTATCAAGGACATTATGATGGAAATTCTTCCTATGTGAAAGCTAATACAAAATTCCATCTAAGGTTCCTTCCCACATTTCAGTTTCTATAGCTCTATGATGCTTTTACCTTCCTCATCAAACTCAAGTTTGACTACTCCACTAGCTGTGTTTTTGTTATTTAGTCATGTCTGATTCTTTGTGATCCCATGGACCACTAGCTTTACTTTCCTATTAATGATGCTCATGTCATGAACTTAAGGAGATGGAAACGATAAATCTAATGTAAGAATGATAAAGAAGTCAATGAGATAATGCCTAAAATATCCTAATGGCTCCATAGTGAAGGCTATAAAGCACCATACACATATTTACATGACCTAAATACCTTCAATCATTTAATACTTTAGGGGATCAAGAAAAAAATGGAGTGAAGTTTTTTCAGACAGAATTGTCTGGATAGTATTTTTTACATCTATACACACACAAGGGTGAATGCATACACAACACACACACATATACACACTAATGCTAATCATAATACAGAGGCGGAAAAAACACAGAGAACAGAGAAACCTCTATTTCTGAACCGATATGGGCCCAGAAAGAGGCAAGAAATGAATAGGAAAATTAGTGATTATGACAATAGCTTTCTAATTGATCTTCCTGCCTCAAGTCTCTCACTACTCTAGTTTATCATATATACTGCTGTCAAAGTAATTTTCCTTAAGCACAGATTGGAACACGTAATTTCCCTACTCAACCAAGTCCAATAGTTTCCTAGTGCTTCTATGTAACATATAAACCTGGTTTATTTTTTAAAGCCTTTCACAACCTGAATTTAATCTATTTTTCTAGCTTGACTTGATACTCTTTCCTACAGTCCAATTCAATCAAACTGGACTTTTCTCTGTTTCTCACCCAGGACATTATAGCTTCCATCTCCACACCTTTATAATGATTGAAAAAAAGATATAAAAATCCACTTTGTGGAGTTAGAGGCCCTGAGCTTGAATTAGAATTGGTTCTATGTCAGTTTTTAGGCATATCACTTGACCTCACTGACCTTACTTTCCTCATTTATAAAACCTATAAGGCAGACTAGATAATCTCGTGGGTTTCTTATAGTTCCATATTCTGTAATATTGTATAGAAAAGTGGGAATCTGTCATGTGACACTTGTTAAAAGGACAAATTATCCCCGAAGTAAGTTCAAAATAGAGGGATGCCCTGATTTCAATATTCAAAATTTCAAAATATAAATGGGGGAGGAATCATTTGTGATAATAGTAATAATAATAAACATTATTATAGAACTTTTATTATTTCCAAAGAACTGCATATATGTTAACTTATATGATCATCAAAACAACCTCATGAGGTAGAAGTAGGGTTTATTGTTATTATTATTATTATTATTATTACTATTTTACAGATGAGAAAACTGAGGCATAGAAAGGTTAAGTGATAGCATTGAAATGTCTGAAGCAGGATTTGAACTCAGGTTGAATCAGGTCCTACATTCTATTATATTATTTATGAAAGCAGGAACTTGCTGAGTGACATACCTGCTAGAAGGTCTGATTATCACTCACATAGCTTTAATATTCAGAAGTGTCATGCTTTTAATATAAAAACTTCAAAATCCAAAAGGGGGAAAGATAATCATTTGCCTTTAAAAAAATTCTTCTTTAGTTCTTAGAACCAAAGTTGAAAATGACTTGAGCAATCAACTAGTCAAACCCCTTCATTTTAAGAGATGAAGAAATTGGGCCATGAGAAATTAAGTGACTGACCCAAGGTCACACACCAGTAAGGGACCAAATGGGAATTTAAGAGTCAGGTCCTGGGGCTTCTCATTTCCACAGAATTTCCAATGTATTCCACTTTTTCCCATTTGCTTTACAAATGGATTTGTCATAATTTCTTTAAATAGCAAATTTCACCATTGCATATAAAATATTCATAACTTTATAGACATAATTCCAGAAACATATCTACTATACTATACTATACAAAAATATACCTGTATTTATGCAAACTAGTTAGACTGATGGAGTCTCACTTTTCAGTATACAAACTGAATAAGGATACATACTGAACAGCAGTGATAGGTCTGCAGAATAAAGAAATCCAAGCATATGTCTGTGGGTAGCTGTGTCCTATGAGATCAACTACAGTAGCTTTGGCCTCTTTTCCATTTTTGCTTCTCCTACCTTGAAGGGACTTTTTCAGACAAAAGCCTCTTGATTGGTTGCCAATGAATCCTGCCTAGTCAGATTCCCACACTGTCTTATCTTTAGCCCTGTTTCCAGGCAATATGAGGGAACAGAAGAAAAAATATAAAGGAGGAAAATGAGAAGAAAAAGAAGAGACAGTAAAAGCTGTGGTAAAAAAATAAACATTTTTCACACCAAATAACATTAGCTCCCATTTATATAATAGTTTAAGGTTTACAGAGGGAGATGATGCAACTATTATTGTTCTCAATTTCCAAAGAAGAAACTGAGGCTTTGAAAAATTAAACAATAGGCTCACGGTCACAAGCTACACACCACAAAACCTTTGAAATGTTTGCATATGCCTTCCTCCTCAACAAGTATAATGAAAACATGGCTCTATACCATTGTAAGAAAAAAAAAGAAAAAAATAGAAAAGTTCCAAATTGGAATTTCCATCTATGAAAGTGCTTTGTTAACATGAAAGTAACATTATTCATATTTAATGCTTAAAATAACCATAAAGATTAACAAAGACTCTGCTTCCAACTTCCAGGGGAGGTTAAAGGGCAGAGAAAGAAAGTTATATATTTAATTTGGAAGGAGAAATTTGGGTGAAATTGAGAAAAAAAATTGATAGAAAATCTCTTACTCCAGACTCTACTTTTGGCTTCTCGGTGAAAAGTATAGTGGAAAAAGAAAAGTGACAGTGATTGAATTTGGAGGAAAAGAAATATGAGAGAATTTGAGAATACAATGAAGGGAAAACATGAACTGAATGAGAATGAGGGCTCAAACTGAAGGAACATTCAATTTGTGAGCATAAAAGGAATGTGCAGTAAGGGCCTAAAGAAATGAAGTCAGGAAGATGGAAAAGAAGAAGATAGTAGGAAAGGCAAATAAGAAAAAGTATCACAAATTAAGAATTTTTTTAAAAAAGTTATTAAACTGATAGAGCAAAAAATTGGCAAAATAAGGTTTTTTGAAAGACAAAAAATTAATCAGGTGGTTATAAAATTTTTGAGATAAAGGAAAGGAAGGTGTAAGATGTCAAGTTGCTGAAAGGTGATAAAGGATTGTAAAAATGATAACAATCACTTAGAGGGTAAGTTATAAAGAAGCACAATAGCTATGGAGAGCATGAAAATCCTACAGTAACCATGCATTAAGGTTTTTGGGGTTTTTTTTTTGACAGACTGAAATGGTAGCTACTATATTCCAAATAAAAGTTGATTGCTTTCCTAGAATAGAAGCTGAAGAGAATCAAAGAACACTTCTGCATAGTCAAAATTCTCAAGGAAAAAAATGAAAGAAGTGTACAGATTAAAAAAGATTGAAGATCATAAGGGAAGAAGAGCCTTGAACTTTGTCAGGAGGTTGAAGAGTAGAAGGATACAAAAAGAAGGAAAGGGAGGAAAAAGACAATTGTTCATTTGGAATTAAAAAGCAAATTTGAAACTTATCCTAAAGAGGACACTGGATGCCTTGAAAAGCAGGTAACTATTTCTCCTCCAAAGAAAAATAAAGCACCTAATAAAGATAAAAGGGGGGAAAAAAGAAGATAAGGACTACTAAGGTCAATTCAGTCAAACTGAAAACAGCAGAAAAATCTAGGAGGTATGTATCCAAGATATAACAGAGCAGCCAAGACTTATCAAAACAATGATTACTACTCAATTCTGATGACTCATCTGGATTCAAGCAATACCACCAGAAGGAACCTAGAAAGTGATGTGAAAGATCATGATGTCCTGGGGAAGAAACTGAAGCACATAGGAGCAGAGACTGGCTTAAAAGACAGTATCTGAAAATGAGATTTAGATTTTTGGATCATAGCTTAAATATAAGAATGACAGTCTAGTGGCTAGAGATGGAGGAAACAGCAATGGTACTGTGGGAAAGAAGGCTGCATTTGAAACAATTGGGTTTGAATCTTGGTTTTACCACTTATTACCTAGGTGACCTTAGGGAGGTCATTAATATCTCTGGTTCTCAGTTTTCACATTTGTGAAATGAAGACATTGGACTAGATGACTTTTCAGATCCCTTTATAGCTCTAAATCTATGAGGCTTTGCTCCTTAACAAAGGCTAACAAGAACATATTTGCCTATGAAACTGTGCATACCCTTTGATCTAGAAATACCACTACTAGGTCTGTATCCAAAAAGTGATCATTTAAAAAAAGGGAAAAAGACACACATGGTCAAAAATATTTATAGCAGGTTTTTTATGATAGCAAAAAATTGGAAATAGAAAGGATGCTCATTATTTGAGGAATAAATGAACAAGTGTGAAATATGAATGTAATGGAATAGTATTGTGCTACAAGAAATGATGAGCAGGAGGATTTCAAAAAAAAAAACTGAAAAGACTTACAATGAACTAATGCTGAGTGAAGTGAGCAGAACCAGGAGAATACTGTACACAGCAGCCTGCAAAATGATCAACTTTGATTGACTTAACTCTTTTCTGGTAATACAATGATCCAAGACAATTAAAAGAGACTTTTGATAGAAAATGTCATTCACATCCAAAGAAAGAACTGTTAGTGTCTGTACCATATTACCATCACTTTTTTTGTGGGGGGAGGGTTTGTTGTGGGGGGGGTTAATAGCACAACATGGATAATTTAGAAATATGTTTTATATGATTGCAACAAATGTAACCTATATCAGATTGCTTACTGCCTTGGGGAGGTAGTAGAGATAGGAGGGAGAAAAGTTGGGAGTTCAAGATCTTTCAAAAATTAATGTTAAAATTGTCTTTATATGCAATTGAAAAAGTACTATTAAATTTTTAAAAGGAAAATATATATTATATACATATAATACCTGATTTTGTTTAAATTTAATCAAAAGGGTTTAAAACTATTTTTAGTTTTTAGTTTCTCATCCTTTTGGATGAGAAAGAGATACATAAAACAAGAAACCATGGAGGAGCAATAAAAAATAAATCCAATCTCCTCATTTTACAGATGATATTGAAGCCACAAAAGATTAATGACAGATCAACACAGGTAAGGGCAGAGACAAAATATGAACCCAACTCATCTGACTACAAATGCACCAGTGTGCCCTTCAAAGAAGGAAGAACACTGGCAACTGAGTCACCCATGAGTCCACAGGAGATTAGAAAGATGACAACCACAAAATCCATACATTCATTGAAGAGAACCCTCTGCTCAAAGAGAAAGAGATTCATTATGCAGATAAAGGAAAGGCAAGGGCTGAGAAGAAGGAAGGTAATCAGTCAAAGGAAAGGGAACCTCAGTCACAGTCACTGGGACTACATCACAGATGCTTAGAAGCTAGGTGGTCACACTGAAACTTCCAGAATACAAAAAAAAAATCCATCAAAAAACCTAAAGGTAAAAGGTCAAGGGTAAGTTAAAATTATCATACAACTGCTAGCCCAAAAGAAATCATACAGAATTTTACTCTAATTTATAAGTCTTTTCTCTTTCCTCATTTGATAGGAGCAGGTATTTTATTGTTTTTTTTAAGATTAAAAAGTCCTTACATATATGATTTCTTTTAATAATAACAACAAAGTCATTATTTGTCCTTCTTTCTCAAAGAAGATCATGACATCAGGGAGATGATGTCATGCCATGCAAGTGAACTGGATTTAAGTGAGGGGAGGACTGTGCAAAGTCACCAGCCTCACTTTCTCCTCTGCAGCTATCAGGGTCCAGTAACAAGATAAGGATCAGGGCAACTGGAGATGACCACAAGAAAGAATAGTAAGAAGAAAAGGGAGACGTGTGCAAGGGCTGTAGGGAAACTGTTTGGAGACCAAGAATAAGAACTCCTATTTCTATTATACTTTAAATTTTATTTTTCTCACATATTATAAAGTGAGTGATATGGCACTACCATTGCCTGTTTTAAAAATAAGGACACAAACTTAGGTGAAATGAATTTTGCACAATACAGTAACTAATGGAACTAGGATTACCACACAGATCTTATTATTCTAAGTCCAATGCTCTCTCCCTACTAACTTTTTCATTTGCTCTTGACAATGACATCAAACTTAAAATAAAATGATGATAACAAGGAACCATTTTGTGTAATGGAAAGGAAAATGGAAAAAATTAAAATAAAAAGGTGGGGGGGAGAGAATGGTTTAGAACCAAAAGATCTAGGTTTAAGCACTAGCTCTGCCACATAAGAAAAATTCAGTTTTCTTGTCAAAATTCAAAGTGGAGGCAATTGGTTGGCACAGTGGATAGAATACCAGTCCTAGAATCAGCTGAGTTCAAATCCGGCCTCAGACACCTAATAATTGATTGGCAATGTGACCTTGGGCAAGTCACTTAACCCCATAAACATGCTTTATAAAAAATGTGTTTATTAATATCTTAATCTGCAATGGGGTATAAATCAGGTGCTCACTACTTCCATTTAATAGATTTGGAAATTATTTGAGTTAGAAGGCACCTTAGGATGATCATCAGGAAGGCAAGGAAATTAAATTGACTTGATTAGGGTCACAGAATGAATAACAACATACCTGGGATTTGAACCCAGGCCCTCCACTTTCTAATCCAGTGTTGCTTCCTTTTATTTTAGTAGTAAAGAAACCAGAATTTTCTGAAGTGCAAGAGTTTGGGGAGGAGGAAGAAAAAGAAAGCCCTAAACCCGTGCCTCCTCAATGAAGTAGTCTGGGTATAGTTTGTGGCAGGCGGTTGTAATGTATAGCCATTGTATTCTTAATATGTGGGAACCAAATCCATCCTGTTCAACATTCCACCCAAATGTTAGCTGAGAGAAAAACCGAGAGAAGCTTTTCAGCTCAAATGGTTAATGAGATAATAGACCTGAAAATACTCTGAAAAGTGTAAAGCACTATACAAATGTAAGGTGTTATTATTAGTAGCAATAATAAGTATCTACTCAATTTAAGAGGCCTTTTTCTGCCTGAGAAAAACTAGCCTAGAATTATCCTCCCTCGGTTTGATTATCCTGATTTACATGTTTCTGTTCTTAGGGCATGAAGAAGCAAGACTACCACTAAGATCAGAATCAAATAATCTCAAAATGAGAGAAGTAGAGGAGATCATAGGGGCCATCATACCCACTTCCCACTTTTTAAAAATGAGGGAAAGTAATCTGCCCAAATTTACCAGCTTGTTGTCATACTAAGCAACTCATTTAATCTGTTTGTCTTTGTCAATCAATAAACATCAGGCTGCTGAGGAGTGTGCTAAGTACCAGGGATGCCCAGAAAGGCAAAAAGCCCCTCCTCTAAAAGAAGGTACAGTCTAATGGAACATATCACAGTCAAACAACTATGTACACATTACATAAAGGACAAGTTGGAAATAATCAACAGAGGGGAGGAAAAATAGTTAAGGAAGATCAGAAAGACTTCCTGAAGATGGCAGAATTGGTAGAATAATTCATTAGCCTTGACGGAAGCCAGAGAAGGCAGGAGATGGGGATGAGAAGCGGGGACATCATAGAACTGAAGGACAGCCAGGGAAAATGACTGCCAGGAGTTGGGAGAAAGTCTCCTCTGTAAAGAACAGTAAGGAGACCTGTGTAACTGGATCACAGAGTGGATGTGTGCGATGAGGGGTGAAAGATGTAGTTTCCTCATCTGTGAAAATGAAGATAATAGTGTACTTATCTTTGAGGGATGTGTTGAGGATTAAATCAGATAACATTTCTAAAGTGCTTTGCAAACTTTAAAGCAATACATAAATTTGAGTTATCTATTATTATGTGGTGGTGGTGGTGATTGTGGTGTGATGATGGTAGTGATAGTGATGATGATGATGATAGTGGTGATCATGATGATACCATGCTGAAACTAGTACTCAGGTCCCTTGACTACTGGTCTCATGCTCTTACCCACTGTAGGAAGTAACAGTCATCATCAGTAGGTTAAAATACCTAAAAATACCACTTTACAATTTTCAAAGCATTTTACAACACAATGATACAAAGTGAGAAGGACCTTGAAAAGTCAACTAATCTAATCCAATCATTTTTACAGACAAGGAAACAAGGTTCAAAAAGTTAAGGATTACTCAATTAGTAAGTGGCAGAGCTAGGATTTAAACCCATTATACTTTCTACTCTACTACCCTTTGATTTTTGCAAAAAACCTCTGCCATTTTATAGATGAAGGAATTGAGGCCCAAAGATATTTAGTTACTTTCCAATTAGATGATATATCTGTTGTACCAAGCCAGGACCCCAAGCATTCTGGCTTCAAATTCACTCTTCTTTCCACATCAGGAATGACTGTTTTGTAATTTTTCTATGTGTTTCATGAGAAAATATCTTTTGTTTTCTCAGTCCTGCTCATTTCATTCTGCCTAATAAATTCTTGTCAATTTGATTTGGTGGGTATTGAAAGGGGATCTTTACTTTGATTTAGGGCAAGAGTTCGCTCTTGTTTTCTCAACTGATTTTATTGGGAGGGGGCTCCTCATGAGAAAAGTCACTCTAATAACAGAGATGTACAATGGTTCTTCAATTTTCAGTCACTGAGAAGTTAAGTGATCTGCCCAAAGTCACATAGATGCTATTCTCAACCTCCAGCAGTTCTCTATCTTTATGTGATAATTGTTCCAAATAAATATATGGATATACTTGATGATTAATATTCAACTTGGTGGCACAATGAATAAAACACTTACCTATAGTAAGAAAGACCTGGGCTCAATTGTGGCTTCAAACACTAGCTTTATGTCTTTGTGCAAGTGAATTTAGCTCTCTGCCTCAGTTTCCTCATCTGCAAAATGGAGTTAATAATAGCCCCTACATTCCAAGATGGATATGAGAATAAAATAAAATATCTCTAAAGTGTTTTGCAAACTTTAATATAAATGCTAGGTATTATTATTATTATATTACAGTAATCATCAATATTCCCCTTATACATAAAGAATCTTCTTGCCAGCTATGAGATCTAAGTTAGAAAGCAAATTCACATAGAACAAATAGGTAAATGAGGAAAATGCAATGTATTAGAATAAGGTAGTAATGTATTAATGCAAAAGCATTGGACTTGGAATCAGGGGACCTTAGTTCAACCTTCAGATTTATCATTTTCTAGCAATGTGATCCAGACTGAGCCTCAATTCTAACGTGAGCTCCTTGACAGCAGGAACTGTCTTTGGTCCTTTTGTTTTTTTGTCTCACTAGTGCTTCACACAGCTCCTGGTATATACCAAGTGTTTACTAAGTGTTTGTTGAGTGACTGACTGACCTAATTTCCTCACTGCTCAAATGAGAATGCATTAGACTACCTATATTGGATTATTCTATACCACAGCCCACTGGTATCGCTTGGAGAAATCACATATATTCAGAAGTACACAAGGACTGCATCCATGCATAAGGAGTGTTGTTTCAGTTTAACTAGTTGTCTATCAGCAACAGAAAACATAAAGTATCAGTTGAGATAATGGAAATAAAAGCATTTACACAATATTTGATTGTGTGTTATTGTTCACCATTAAGTAGGAAGTCACAATCATTAGAAGGATGACAAGGAAATCACTTCTTTATCTATATCCTCTCCCCCAGTACTCTTATCAACTCCGATGAGATAAATTATCTTCTCTATGAAAATAACTACTAAATCTAGATATCATGTCTTAATTTCTCTTCTAAACTATAGCTCTCCATCACAAACAGTGGGAAAGATTCTGGATTTGGAGTCAAAGGGCCATGGATTCAAATCCTGGATCAGACACTCAGGTTGCACTACATGTAAGACTATGGATACATCACTTAACCTTTCTGGACCTCAGTTTCCCCATCTATAAAATAACAGGACTCTTCTGGATCATATCTAAGATCCTTCTAGCTCTAAATCTATGGCTAATTAATATCTATGATCTCAACCTGCATATCCCATCTTTGTCACAACTCAAAAGGTCTTATATAGGGCTGATTATCTTCTTCCTTAAAAGGTCCTAAAAATTGTCCTGCTTCTATTGAAAGCACTACTATCCTTTCAGATACCTAGGATCCCAATTTTAGTCATTTTCTATTCTTCCTTAATCTATTCCCATGTCAAATCAGCTATAAAGTCTTTTCTGTTCTATTTCCACAACACACTTTGAAACTTTCCCCTTTCCCCTAACCCATACAGCCACCACTCCAGTTCAGCTTCTAATTTACCTTCACCAAGTCTACAACAATATCCTTTCCTGCCTCCAGTCTCTCTCATTTCCAATTCATCCTCTACTTTTGTCAAATAATGTTCCTCAAGCACAAGACTAATTACATCACATCCTGGTCAAGATTCTTACCTGGCTTGCAATTGCCTCTGGGATAAAATTGAAACTTCTCACCTTGGTCTTTAAAACACTTTAACTATCTGACCCCAGTACCTTTTCATATTTATTTCATATTATTTCTAATCATACATTCTACATTCCAATCAAACTAACCTAATTTCTGTTCCCTGAATTCAGGAAGGCATTTCTTTCAAATCAAGTATAGTGTCTAATAAATGTATGTTGAATTAAAGAATGAATGTTTACATTTCATAGGAGAAATGATATACTGGACAACAAGGTTTAGTAATCTGTGCCTAGCATCAAGAATTCTTGGAATCATACATATTTCTGACAACCTCTCTGGGCTTTAGTGTCATTATCTGTAATATTATTGAGTTGAACTACATGATTCTAAGGACTATTGCCAGCTCTATAGCCATGATTCCCTCATTTGTTAGGGCTACTTCCTCTACCCCAGTTATTGGATCTTTCTTTGGATGTGGTCTATATTTACTTATCTGTGAGCACATGGTATCAGCTGGGGAGAATGGCAGAGGCTGTGTCACTTATTTTTGTATTGCCAGCACCCAGTGTTTGTATAGAGTACTTAATTGATTTTTGTTGATCAACTGACATTCAGAGAAGTGTAGGAAGTCATATTGACTATCAGATCAGTAATACAGACCTGAAAGGGATGACTGGACAAGTTTGGAGAAGGCCAAGTTGGTAGGTGGGCAGTTAGTTGGAAGGGATGACTGGACAAGTTTGGAGATGGCCAGGTTGGTAGGTGAAGCAGTCAAGTAATTTTTGGACTACTAAGAGTTTTCAGCAATAGAAAGGTAATTTTCCTGCTGTGCTTTAACCTAATCTTACCCTGGATGGAGTTCTGGGTTCATTTCTGCATGCTACAATAAAGGAAGAACATTAAGAAGCTGAAGATGGTACAGGAGAGGGCAACCATGGTAGAGAAGGACCATAAGTCTTCATAGGAGGCTAGTTAAAAAGAAGCAGAAATCCTGAGTCAGACTGGCAGAAAGAAGACTCAAGGGGGGAAATGATAGCTTTATTTAAGTATTTGAAGGGCTCTCATATAAAAAAAAAGGATTAGACTTTCTCTTTGGCCTCGGAGAGGAAACCAGAAACAATGGCTGGAAATGACAAGAGGTTAACTGAGGCTTTAAATTCAGAAATTCTACCTACTATTACCCTCAACAACTAGGATAGCCTTCCTACACACACACACACACACACACACACACACTCTCTCTCTCTCTCTCTCTCTCTCTCTCTCTCTCTCTCTCTCTCTCTCTCTCTCATCATTCACAAGTCTAGTACCACATTGGATCCCCATGCCAAGGCATGATGATCCAGTGTTGGACAATTTCCTTCCACTGAAGAGTGGACAAATAACAAATGAAGACTATTGTCCAAGATTCTTTTCTTCTAAAATTCTTTGAGTACCTTTGATGCAACTACACAGATAAACTGGTAGCCTGACAACAGAGATTACAATGGACCTCATATTTGTGGCACTGGTTTTTTGTTTGAATTAATTCCCCAAGTGACCTAGACCCATGGCTTAACCTGCTATATTTCACATCTGCCTACACAAATAACAATTTACCAGAAACTTGTAGCCTCATTGTAGGGAAATTATGCTGGACGGTCTGGGATCTTGCCCTTCCTATGAAAGAAGCCAATTCAGTTCCAATGGGAATCCGGTTACATTCAAATTGCCCACGAACCATCTGTCTGACTCCCAGATTATCACCAATCTAAGGGCACCCCCAGGGATCTAGGTCCATTCCAGGGCCATTTATTCCCCAATTCACTCAACAGTGTTCATTAGAAAATCAGTTCTGGCAATGTTTTGAATACACTGAGAATAACAGCACATAGTTCTGGGTACCAAAATGCTGTTACTAGGCAGGAAAGAGAAAAGCAAAAGAAATTTAGGTGCTAGAGAAACTAATTTGGGAAGAGTGTAGCCAAGGCACGTGATAGCAATATACCAATATTAGATTATCCAAATATCACACAAGGAGAGTTATTAAAAATAAAACAAAAGACTTGGAAAGGTAGTGGGAGGGGATAGGTTATAAAGAGCTTTAAAAGCAAACAGAGGATTTTATATTTGATCATGAAAGTCATAGGGATCCACTGAAGTTTATTTAAGAGAGGTAATATGGTCAAACCTGAACTTTAGGATTATTTTGTGAGCTAAGTGGAGGAGAAACTGAAATAGAGAGGGATGAGACAAACCATTATAACAGTTCAGGTGGGAATTGATGAGGGCCTGAACCAAGTGGAAATGGAACTTGGTGATAGTGTCAGAGGAGAGAGTGGGGTATACATGAAAGATAATGCCAAAGGTAGAATCACCAAGCCTCAACAAGTGATAGGACATGGGTGATTCTACCTTTGGTCAGTCAGTGGGTAGAAGTTGGGGTGTGGGGGAGTGAAGAAACTCAAGGATGATTATTAGTCTATATGAATAGAAGGCTGGTATCAAGGGAATTATAAAGAAGAGAAAGTTTGGGATAAAGCTATTGAGTTCAGTTTTGAACAGGATGAGTTTAAGATGACTTTGGGACAACCGGTTTGAGAGATGACCAATGGGTGTTTGGAGATATGAGACTGGAGGTCAGAAGAGAGGTTAAGATGACTAATATGGAAATATGCTAAACCTGATTGTCCTTATGCAACCTATATAAAATTACTCACTGCCACAGGGAAGAGGGAAGATAGGGAGGGTGGTATTATGGAACTCAAAAGCTTGCAAAAGGATGAATGTTGAAAACAATCTTTGCATGAAATTGGGAAAAATTTAAAATTAATATTTTTAACAAGGTAATGAAAAAAGAAGAGAGGTTAAGGCTAGATAAATATGAGAATAATATTTAATAGAGGAGGTAACTAAATCTATGGGCATTGTTGTAGATGAAATTTGTTTTGTTTAACTATACATGTCTGTAAAAGGAATTTATTTTTCTTTCTCACGGAAAGGATTGAAGGTGGGAGGGAGAGAAGGTAGATTTGGATTGACTAAAAACAATTCATTTAAAAAATGAATGAATCCATGGGAGCTGATGAGATCACCATACAAAACTGCATAGAGGAAGAGCAGAAGAGGACAGAGCTAGATATTCTGCAGTTTAAATGTTTAAAAACAAGTCAAAGGTTTTTTTGACCCCAAACTGGCCTGAAGCTTGGAAACATTAGATAATGAATAATCCTCAGAAAAACTTCTGACTTAAAGTATAAAGGTTTGGGGTCATATAAAATATATTTTCAGGTCAAACTTGGCAAAAACAAGGACTTACATTAATCAGTGATTGAGAAATGCTAAAAACAAGCCAGAGAGATGGCAAATTGTACTTATAAGTTTATATTTCTTTAAAATCTTGCTTTAATTGTATACTTTTAATACTAGCTACTATTCTAAATGATATGCTTAACTGATTTGATATAGAATTCTATTTTAGGGCATATTTGAATAATAGGAATAAGGACCACAAATAGGAAGGAGCAGGTTAAGGAAGAAGTACAATTTTATCAGTATAAGAAACTCCTGAGAGAGGAAACTACCTCTCCCAAGGTCAGTCAGTACCTTCTCTGATGATGTTTGTCCTTTATTCTTGAAGAAGACCATGACATCAGGGAGATGATGTCATGACCAGCACATGAATTGGATTTGAGTGAGGGGGTGCTGTGCTAAGTCACCAGTCTCACTTTCTCGTCCCGAGTCATTTGGGTCCAGTGGCCAGATATGCCATCAGGAGAACTGGAGATGACCCTGGATATGAGGCAATCAGGGTTAAAGTGACTTGTCCAAGGTCACACAGGTAGTACATGTCAGTGTCTGAGGCTGGATTCTAAGGCTATTGCTCTATCTACTGTGCCACCTACCTGTTTGCACCTCCTCTACAACTTACTTTAGACAATTGCCCAAAATACTGATATATTAAGTGACCTACCAAGGGTCATGTAGCTGAGAGGGGTGTCTTGAACTCAGTTTTCCTGACTCTGAGGGTAGCTCTCTATTTACCAGTACTGGAGTGTGATTATTTGGTGAAATCAGTTGCAGAAGGTTTAGAAGCTATTTGCTGATGAGACAGCTAGGTGGTACAGTGGTACAGTCAGTCTGGAGTCAGAAAGAGCTGAGTTCAAATGTAACTTTAAACACTAGCTGTGTGACTCCAAGAAAGTCATTTAACCTCAGTTTTCTCATCTGAAAATGGATACTTTTAACTCTACTTTGCAGAATTATCAAATAAGATATTTGTTGAATGTTTAATATCGTGTCTTCCCCTCATCCCTCTGCAATGGAAAGACTTCTAGTCTAGAAGGGAAGATATGGGGCTTGAGTTTCAAGGCAGGCCCAAGTAGTCTCCTTATCTGTACAATAAGAATTTGGTGCTCTGTTCTTTTACTCTAATGGTCCTGTTCAGCACTAATATCCTCTCTTTCTCTACTAGCATGCATCCTAGAGTCACCCATTATTAATGAATAACAGCAAACCATTACCTCTCTCCTCATTGTTCTAAGGATCTGATTTTAATTTGTATATTCTTTCTATAATTATAATGCTTAACAATAATGTCTAATTCAGAGTCTATTAAAATTGTGACATTAATTTATTGAAAAATTTCCATCTGAATTTTATGAAGTGCTCCCATGGCTAGTCATGATTTATAATTTGTTATGAGCATCAAAAATCAAATATTGTGATATAATTGAACAACTAATTTAAAATAAGATTCATCCAAGCATTGAAAATCTTCACTTTAGCCAAAAAAGATACAGTAGTAGAGACCTTTCATATGACTATAAAGTTGTGGTTTTTCCATAGACTGTGATCTCTGGATTGATTTTAAAATACATTTCAGATCCTAACAAATTAACATTGAGCAGACTTTCTTATTTTGAAATCTTATACTTTCTTTTACTTCTTTTTTTTAATTCCCCCTTTCGCAGGCTTTTTTTACTTGTATTTTTTTGTCACTTTCAAATAGATGTTCGCAAAGTTATTGGCTTTCCTCCTTGCATTCATCACTGTCAGCTCTGTGGTATTAAAATAATCAGCGCTTCGCAGCGTATCCAAGTCGTGGGAATTAAATTAAGGCATGAAACACAGAGTGGTGTTTTTCTCATCCTATCATCAGGATCGGATTATTATTCCTGAGCCTGAATGGATGTCTCTAATACACCATTAAATCCGTTTTAACGAACGGATCGACACAAAACCATGGAAATGAGGCGGCGCGTGATGCTGGTAAAGGAGCCCAGCAGGACAGGGCCTCATCTCTTCTCTCCTTGTGAAGATGTCGGCAGCTCTGAGCAGGGTGCAGCACTGCAGTCTGTGATAGAGTATCTCACGCCTGCACATGCCCCCACCATGGCAGATTATCAGCCGAGAGCTTGCATTCCGCGTCAGTCGGCAGATGAGCAGGAATGGTCCAGTGCATCTTCCCCCCACTTCCATCTGACAGTGATAAATGATAGGGGCTAATGCTCAGCTAAGCTTGACAGGCCCAGACCTCCCCTTGCAATCTGTTCCAGGCAAACATCCGCCTGGTTCCCCTCAACGTCCCCTGTTGGCGCTACAAAGCATGATCAACGGGCTTCAGGGTGAGGCCCTCTCTACTAACCTGCTCAGCCCCCCCAATCCCCAAAGAAAAAAAGGGTAGTATGACTTTATTCCTTTTACAATAATTCATCATCTAATGGGGGAAATAAAAAGGATTATAAAATCACACAGCAAAACATGCCTCAGTTCTCTATCACTGCAAAAAGTGAAAAGGAAGGAAGGGTCCAGATGACCCACAAATTTGAAAATATCTCTTCTCCATGTAGCATTTTAATCACATTCTCTTGAAAACAATCAAGTTTTATTTCAGGCAGGTGTCAGAAGACCTGAGTTTGAGTCTTGAGCCTGACATTAGTTATGGGGCCACAGGCAAGTGACAGAATCATAGAATCATGTGGAATTGACTTTTTTCTTTTTAAGATTTTTATTGGGGGGGGCAGGGAGGTCACACAATTAATAAGAAATTGAGGTTGGATTTGAACACAGATACTCCTGACTATAAGGCAGATTGTCTAAGCACTGTTCTACCTAGCTGCCCCTGAAATAAATTTTAAAGACTAGTTTATTCCAACTTGATAAGTGACTAAAAATTTCCTCTACAAACTCCACAAGTGATCAAAGAGTTTCTGATAGAAAGCCCCTAGTGGAGGAGGATTATGTTTACTTTTACAACACTATTGTAGTAATGTGAAAATAAATAAATATTAAAAAATGTTTTAAAACCTATAGGATTTCTTCAACCATAAAAAAATTAATAAATCCTTGTCTAAGGACAAGCAAAAAAAAAGTCTCTAGAGAGGAAGAATACACTACCTCCCAGGAAGTCATCCTTTTTTTTTAGCTCGAATTTTTAGGTAATTTTCCCTTGAACTAAGTCAAAACTTGCCTCTGAAATTTTTATCCACTGGTTCTAGTTTTGTCATTTGGGGTCAAGCAGGACAAGAATCCCTTCTCCACACAGTAAACTTTCAAAATTGAAAAAGCCCTCCCCAGATTTCTCTTCTAAATGCAAAACAAAATTTTCAAGACAGAGATAGAAAAGTCAAGTGCTTAGAATTTGATAATGTCAAGTTTTCCCATAGAGGAGGACTGGGTTCCCTGGACAATTTACAATAGCATATTGAATCTACAATTCAGCAGGGAAACGACTGATGACAAGTCTACATATCTTTGTATCTGTGAAGATCTGTCCCACATTCCCATTCAGAATTCTGGAAACACATTCAAAGAATTATAGAATCTCAACCATTGCAAGGGACCTCAACAGTCATCTAAGCCAACCAAAACTTGAAAAAGAATGCCATCTACAAGGTGGTTGTCCAAAGTTATCATCCAAACTTTGAAGGATCTACAAGAAGAGAGATCCTTGAGTTCCTGAAGCATTACAATCCACTCTTAATTGTTAGAAGATTTTTTCCGTAACATCAAATTCATATGTACTTCTTTACAATTACTAACCATTGCTCTTGGTCCCATCTTCTGAGATCAAAGAGAACAAATCTAATTGCGCTGTCACATGACTGTCATTTGAATATTTGATCACGGGTATCATATCCTCTGCCCCTCCCCAACTCTTATAAACTAAACATCCCCATTTCGTTCAGCCACTCTTCACCTACTCTTCACTGACCTCTTCAGGCTGCTCTCCTAATCCATCAATGTGAGTCTTAAAATGTGGTATCCAGACATCTTACAGCCACTTTTCCTCCATCATCATTACAACCAAAAAAGTCTATTCTCTTCTCCATGGGATGCCAGTTTAAAAAGGAGACGCCCCCCCACACTCACACACAAGGAAAATAAGCTAGGTCAGAAAACACACTTCAGCAAAGGAAATACAACACAGCAGAGAGAATGTCACTTCCTGCTACACAAGGTCATTTTACAGGCATATCATATTATATAATAAGTTATAGAATAATCAAAATGTAAATTCTAGCTACAAGAAAATGTCATAAAGAAAGAACATTTTGTGGATCTTAATTAGAATTCTTAACTTCAAGAATCCATGCTAATGAAAAAGCACCAATGCAAATAACCCAGGAGTCACTTATCTATGTGTTTGAATTATATTTAATGGAAGGACCTCAGCTGCCCATGGATCATGGACTTCATTAGATAATAAGTTTCAATTAATGCTAAAACTAATTTCATCTAAAATTCAAGAGGAAAATCACAGCATCATAAAATTGGAAGGAACCTCAGAGGTCTGATCTAGATTAAACTCCAATCTAATGCGTGCTGAATGCTTCTTACTAACTGATACCCCTTATTGGTATCTAATGATGACTTGGATATTTCCAGCGAGTAGAAATCCATTATCTAAGAAGGTAGCCAATTCCATTGGTGTTCAGTTGTTTCAGTCATGTTCTACTCTTTGTGAACCCACCTGGGGCTTTCTTGGCAAAGATTCTGTAGATATTTGCCATTTCCTTTTCCAGCTCATTTTACAGATGAGGAAGCTGAGGCAAATAGGGTAAATCAGCTCAGAGTCACACAGCTGGTGTGACTGAAGCCAGATTTGAATTCAGGAAGAGACTTCCTGATCCAAAGTCTGGCATTCTATCCACTGTGTCACTTAGTTGGCTGAAATTTCATTTTTAGACAGTTCTAATTATTAGAAATTTTTTCTTTATACTATGCTGAAATAGGTTTCCTGCTAACTTCCATCCTTTGCTCTTAGCTCTGAGCCTTTAAAGCTATAAAAAAATAAGTTAATCTTCTTCTGCAAAGTCAACTTTCATTAATTTAGAGAGTCACCCTTTTTACCTTAAGTCAACTCTTTTTCAGGATAAACAAGCCCTATTTTCCTTTAACTGTTTCTCAAATGACATGGCTTCATGTTCCCACACCATCCTAATCACTTTCCTTAGGATACATTTCAGTTTATCAATATTCCTACTAAAATATCATACTCCAGGGCTGAATATAATATCACAAATGAGATATGACCTGTCCAAAGTTTAATAGGACACACAACTTCCTTGCTTCTAGACTCTGGCAATTATTAGCCATGGAAACATGGGTAAATCACTCAACCCTTACAAGCTTCAGCTCATCTCTAAAATGCAAACAATAACATATTTAGTAATCACTTCATAGGATTGTTTTAAGGAGTAAATTAGATATCGTACAAAGCACTGTGCAAATCCTAAAGACATAAAAATATGTCAGATGTGCTATACACTCAAATGGTTAATCACTGGAAAAATGTTAATAGGATAACCAGAAGTTTGGTCCTTTTGATAATGTTATTATATTACTGAAAAAAATCTTTTGTGGTTAAAGGGGAGCTCACTCACTCATAATCAAGCTGAGGTTAAACAAATAACCAGAATGGAAACATGTTAAACAGTTGAAATTTAATCACATGATTCTTCACTCAGGTAGTGAAACAACTATTTAACTTCCTTTGGATTCCATGAAGATGTTGGCCAATGAAAATTCTAGCAAAAATGAAGTTACAGGATTAATGACTAAAACTTGGCCTTAGCATAAACATAAAACAAGAATCTAAACATTATTTATCTTGCTCAAATTGAAGGGGGAAAATTCCTATTATGTACTGATTGCATTTTAAACAATATATTTAGTAAAGGTGCTTTTTTGAAAAGCACAGCATAGGCAGGTTTCTATTAAATTGGAGGGGGAGGAGGGTGTTGGAGGCCCAGGGGGTTGGGATTTCAAAGAAATATTCAGAAAAAAAGTGGGCCCCTGAATTCACATCTCCTCCTTACTACCCAAAGTTAATACCTTTGATTCCAATTAGAAATATGACTTAGACTACCAGTTTATAGGGAATGGTAAGATGCTGAGAAGTTCATTAGGTGAATGATATGTCATTCAACAAGTTTTGGTTGGAATAAAAGAATGTTCCTGAAGAAGAAGAAGGAAAACAGAAAAGTAAAAGGATATTGAATGGGGAGTCTGGGGACACTGAAGACAAATTTCATTTCTTTTACAATTTTCTCAAGGACCAACCTGAACTGTCAGAATTCAACATGGGGAGATTCAGGAAGACAAAGGATAATTAAGTAATATAGGTAATACTATGTTACTCCCTCTAGTAATACAACCTTCAAATTTGAGAATAATTTATCCAAAACTTTTTTTATCTTGACCTGCTTTTTTTAAATGAATAGAAAACATCAATGAAAATGATTTCTTCTTCATCCAAGGTCACAAAGTCAATGTTATTAGTAGGATTTCTGACTTTGCATTGGCAATAGCTTGAAACTCTATAGCCATGAGAGGGCAGGATTTAGAACGATTATCAAGATATTTATATTTAGCAAAAAAAAGTCTGCAGGAGCTTCGGGGATTTCTAGGGTTGATACCATGATATTGCCCAAGGTCCCTGAAGGCAGCAGGATGTGGAATAGGGATGCCTAAACTCTTGGTGGACTTCTTAACGGATTATCTGTTAGAAAATGTACTGATGGCAATAAGGGTCCATATTCAGGAAGCCTGGTTCTCTCCAGGGAAGTTTATATATAAACTGAACCCTAGTAGTTGGTGGCACTCTAAGATTACTCATCATATGTCAGCTTTCCTCTTTCCTTCTAGTCTTATCTCCTTCCCTCTTGTCTTATTTAACCATTCTTCTGTCTTTCTCATCCCTTTTCTTCTCTCCATGAGTCAGGTTGGTTGGTTTGTTTCTCACATTCCCTTTGATAAAGTGCCCAAATGGCTTTATTAGATATATATATATATATATATATATATATATATATATGTAAACACAAATATGCATATATATGTACACAAAGAAATGTAGTGTGCATATAAAATATCTATATAATATACACATATGAGTGTCTGTGTTATACATATCCACATGTTGTAGGTGTATATACAGATGACTATATATGTGTTTGCACTATGGACATACATGTACATGTGTATATTTTATTTTAAAATATTCTATACCATCCCCATTCCTACTCATCATATAAAAATTTGACTTATTTGCCCCTTACTCTTAGGTAAAATCTTTAGGGAAACCCTACATTCACAGCAGGCAGCATCTTCCAGCTGCTGAATGAGAACTAAATGAGATTCCTGGGACTGTGAGTCATTTATAATGAATTTTAATGACTGTAGTGCCCTAGTGGTGATGCATACTGATTGAACTGCCCCTTACAGCCAGCTGTCCTGGAATCATCAATTGTCCATCAGGGGATTCACATTCACTAAGGGTGCAGCCAATCTCCAGGGATAGAGAAAAGGCAGGATATGTCAACCCATATCAATCTTTATAAGGGAAGGACTTAACAGTAAATATTGCTAAACGGCATGAAATGTAAGGGAAATGAGAGTTAAGAATCACAAAAAAATTATAAGTTTTTTTACATAGACTACTTAGTCTGTTCTAATGAACATCACATAAATGTTCTATCTTGTTACTCTAGACAATTTCAATACAACAAATATTGATTAAGCACCTAACTACACTAGAAACTTGGGGTTTGGGGAAGGAGAATTAGCAATACAATTTCTGATTTCACTTGATTTTATTTAAGGGGAGGAGTAACAATGTCAGTAAACAAACAATTAAGTACAAGGTTTATATGGCAAAGTAAAGTAAAAAAGCATTATAGGAATTGAAGGAATTAGAATAGGCGATTAACTAACAAAATATCTTTGCAGATGATATGATGGTATACTTTGAGAATCTGAGAGTATCAACAAAAATACTAATTGAAATATGTAACAACTTCAATCCACATAAATCATCAGCATTTTTAAATATAACCAACAAAGTTCAGCAGTTAGACATAGAAAAATTCCATTTAAAATAACTACAGATAATATAAAGTAATTGGGAGTCTACCTATCAAGACAAACCCAGGCATTATATGAACATAATTAAAAAACACTCCACACAATTAAAGTTAGATTTAAACAACTGGAGAAATATTAATTCCTCTTAGGTTGGCCAAGTCAATATAATAAAAATGACAATTCTATCTAAGTTAATTTACTTATTTAGTACCATACCAATCAAACTATCAGAAATTATTTTATAGACCTTGAAAAATAATAACTAAATTCAACCAGAAGACCAAAAGGTCGAGAATATCAAAGTACTCAATGAAGGAATGGAAAGAAAGTTGGTTTAGTCATGCCCAATAGCAAACTGAATTACAAAACAGTTATCATCTAAACAATCTAATTTGAAGAAGTAGAGTGGCAGGTAATAGATTAGGTTCACAAAACAAAATAATACATGACCATGGTTTGAGAAAAGAAAAGATCTGAGTTTTGGGAACAATAAATAGTATTTAACAAAAACTGGGAAAAATGGAAAGCAGTTTTGGCAGAAATTGTGATAGAATATTATTCTGCTAAAAAAAAGTGATATCAAGGATGCTTTCAGAAAAACTTGGGAAGACCTATATGAATTGATGCAAAATAAAATAAGCAGAACTAGGAGAACATTGTATACTGTAACAAAATTGCACAATGATTAGCCGTGAATGACTTAAGTCATTCTGAGCAATACAATAATCCAAAACATTCCAAAGAAATTTTAGTGAAAAATATTATCTACCTCCATACTGTTTTAAAAAAAATTTTCTGAACTTTTTTGTATTGTTTTTTTCTGGTCTGTATTTTCTTTTGCAATATGACTAATATGGAAATACATTCTGCAAAACTTCTCAAAGAGGGGAAAAAGGGCTGGAAGGAGAGAGATAAATTAGAACTCAAAAGTTTTAAAAATGAATATTAAACCTTTTATGTGTAATTGAGAACACACACAAAGTAATAGAGAAGTTCAAAATAAGTAGAAAGAATACTAACTCTGTAGTCAGAAGATTGGAGTTTGAATTCCAGTTCTACTTCATACTAACTATATCACCTTTAGCAAATCACCTAAGCCTTCTGAGTCTCATTTTCTGTATCTTAATATGGGAACTCTAACTCAAAATTGTTGTGAAAATCAAAAGAGAATGTTGGGGGATTTGGATTAGATATTTTCTAAGGTCCTATATATTACTGGAAAGCTAGGTAACAGGTTTATAAAGTCCTTTGTCAAGATAAATATTCTATATCGTTATGGCAATGTGTTATAATCATTACTTAACCATAGTTTATTTCTCCAGTATTTTATGGTTGCAAAGTACACATATATATGTATAACTGCATATTCATATATAAATTTATATAAATATTAAAAACACCTGTGAGGGCCTCTTGACCACCTCATGAGGGAAGCAGTCTGAATGCCAGAACCTTATTTTACAGATGTGGCATCTGAGGGGCTTAGAGAAATTGTTTGACTTTCCCACAATCATATATCTATTAAGTAACCAAACCAGGTAACTACAGCTACTGACATCACACTTGTTATTCTTTCCAATATCTTCATGCAGTTTTTGATATTTTCCAAGATTCTTGCATATGCTTATTTAATTTATAATCAGTTTTGTTTTCTGTATATTTTATTACACTTATTTATTTTTCTCAAGTATATATAAATAAGAAATCTGTCTCCCAGTTTCTGAGATATTTTCTGAAGAAACTGGCAAGCAAGCTATAAAAAATAAGAAATAAAAAAATATCTTTAGCATCAAGTCAAACAAATTCCATTCTAGAAAAAGAAAGGCACTGCAATAGCAGAAATCTGTATAGACCTGGCGGGGGCCTGATCACACATGATCATGGCTTCCAGGGACAAGGACTTAGTAGCATCTCTTCCTTCTTTATTTCTTTTTTCAAATTTTAGAAAGATAACCCAGATCTACAATCCCTTCCTGAATTTGCTTTCTGGTCACCACAAATACAAGGAATATGAGATCAAATGGTAATTCATCCTTGCCCCAGAATCAAACTCACTCTTGAATTTTGAGCTCTGGAATCTATGACATAATAAAAACTCAATTATCAGGCCAGTCAAAGACAGAACCCAAAAAGCAAATGGGTGTGTCTAATGGATGAAGACTGGGATAAAAAGGGATATAGAAGTGAAGATGAAACAAGTAAGTTTTAAAGTAAGAGAAACAGAGCCAGGAAACAAAACAAAATTGGAGGTCCAGAGAAGAAAAAGTATAGGATTTCCTATTGGCATTACCTTGGGCAACATCTCTCTGGGTCTCATTTCTCTCATATATAAAAAATGAGAAGAATATACTACTATATAAAGGTCTCTTCCAGACATAAAGCTCTAATCTGTGATTTATTCTCTTATCTCTCTAAGATCCAGAACAGTATCAAAGAGCATAAGATAACTTGGTTCCATGAATACAGTAAGTGTTTTTAAAATGTTAGTTAAATTGAAATTGAATTGGTTGAAGAAGGAAATTGATAAACTATGGATTATGAAGGGTAAGGCAACCACAATAGGAATTGAAGAAATGTATTGGGAAGGCAGCATGGTACAAGTGGAAAGGGTATAGGATTTGGAATCAGAAGATGTGGCTACAACTCCCAGGTATATTCCAGCTCCAAATCTGAATCAATAACTTGGGGATGTTTAGTCCAAGGAACAAAAGACAAGGAAAACATGTTAACTCAGTTAAATATAGAGATATGTATGTTTGTATGTAAATTGTTTAAGAGACATTGAAGTTGCTGGGCCTATCTCCCAAGGCTGCTGTAAAGATCAATGAGATAATTATTGTAACATGTTTTTCCAAACCTTTAAATGCTAGGTAAATGCTGGCTCATCTTCCAGAGTTCAAAGCTGGCCTCAGATGCTTACTAGCTGTATGACCTAGAGCAAATCAACTTTACCTGGTGTGCTTTGGTTTCTTCATCTGTAAAACAAACTGTAGAAGAAAACAGCAAAACACTCCACTATCTCTGCCAAGAAAACCTCAAATAGGGTCATAAAGACTCACAGACACTGAAAATCTAAGCAAAGCAAAAAAAAAGTTATAATTATGTATGAATATTCTACATTATTGTATATTATATTTATATAAATAATATATATAAAATCCATATTATTATTATAGATAAGAGGGCTGAGCTAATCATGCCAACTTGCTCTATTATTGCACACTCGCTCTCCTCCATAAGTGGAAATAAAGAATCTGGGGAAGTTGTTACTGCTCCAGGGCTACAAATCATTGGACCATGAGATTTTGCAGCTAGAAGAGTCTTAGGAGATCATCTGGTCCAATCCCTTCATTTTATAAATAAGAAAACCGAGGCCTAGAGAGGTCAAGAGACTGGCTCAAGATTACAGAAGTAGAGATGGCATTCAAATCCAAGTTTTCTGATACCAAATCCAATGTAGTTTCTACAATTACATATGTGCCAAAAAAGCTGCTTTGGTTCATTCCTAGAAAGCTCTTGAGAAACAATTCTATTTTCTCTTCTCTCAGTTATTTTACACTTGGAGGCACATATTTTGAAAAGAAAATCAAGAAAAATATTCTCCCACATACTTTTCCCCCTAACCACTTCACATTTCTGTGTTAAAATTCCAACAAACTCCCCCCTCCACTGTCCTATCTAGAAAAGACCTGGCCAGCTAAGAACCAAAGTGTGACAAATACTATTGAGAAAAACAGAAAACATACCAGGTGATGGTCAAATGCAATGAGTTAGCTAAGAATGAGGAATTATCTCCAGGGTCTAGACAGGAGGGATTCAGATTCTAAAGGAAGCAGATCAAAGATAGAAAGTAGCTCTAATAGTCAGGAGAAAACAAGAGGAGCTCTGATCTGGAAATGCAAGCACTTCATTATCTGCCTTTTTTTAAAATATTCTCTTTTATGTGGTCAGGAATCCCAGAAGTGTGATTGCAACCAGAGCTCTGCAGATATGACTACTTCTTGATTTGGGTGATGGAGGTGTCAAACTCTGAGGCAGGCAGGAGGCAACTCAAGGTAAGGAATCAGAATGACAATTGAGACTTAAGATGCCATAGCAGAGCCCAAAAGAGAAGTCAATTCCTAGGACTGAAGATAATAGATACAGGCGAGGACCAGGGTCAGTACTAGAACAATATGTCACAAAGAAATGTGTAAGAGCAAGAAGTCAAGATCAGCTTAGAAGGGAAAAATACCCTAGGGGCAGATGGATAAAGACCACTCCAGGTGTTACAGTGGATGGATTTATCAATAGGTATAATTCACATAAGCAAAAGCTGTTTGGGATCCTCAATAACTTTTAAGAGTGTGAAAGGGTCCAGAGAACAAATCTAGTCCCACCCTCTTACTTTACAGGAAACTGAGGATCAGAGATGGGAAGTGATTCATCCACAGTGACAAAGTGTGATAAGGCAGAACCTAGTTCATGCCCAGTCTGATTTGTTGAGTTTTCATATCTAGATATTTACAGATCTTACCAAAAAATCATTTACTCAGCATCTGATTCTTTAGAATTTATTCAATTACTCTTCCAATACACAAAGGATTTCAATCATCTCTATAGAATTAATAAAAATTGTTGAAGCTAATCACTCGAAGATGGAATTCTGATATGTGGGAAACAACTCCTTTGGGCTGAAACATAGAATAATTGTAGCAATGATAGTACTCAGGGGAAAAGGTATTTTTAAAAAAATGAGAATTTCACCACACATAATATACCTTATGTGGTTCTAGTATCTACAAAAAGACAATCTGATGGATGTTCTAGTCTACTTGTTCTTATGGTCAAAAACAAAAACAAACAAATAAAAAAAAATACCTGCCCCCAGTGAAAGAAAACTCATTAAATTTTCAATGCTTTCCCTTACCAAGGTTTCAGGAAAAAAAGTCTTCTCTTGTTAGCATCCAGAGATAGCTGCACCAATTCCAAGTTCAGGGAAACAATGACTAATGCTAAACCTAAGATGCAAAGCCATGAGAAAAGTTTTTGTTTCTTATTTGCCTTTCTGTGTGATAATTGGAGGAACTGTAGTGAGGCTCCTCTCTCTAACATGTGCAACTCTGTATTTTAAGTGGAAGAATTAAAAAATGAGTTGAAAGAATGGTCATTACATTCACCCAAGTCAGTGCAGCAGCAGAATAATGAAAAAGGTGATGGGCCGGCAACAAGTTGTCAGTCACTGAGGTGTGGCTGCACTTTTCAGAGGCATGTCTTTCATATCGTGTTTATAGCTAATATCCTTTAGGAGTGTACATCAGAGGATATTGTCTACCCTTTTTGAGCTATCAATCAGGTAAGCAGTGTTGTTGCTAAAGGTTTTTTAAAATAGCTGATCTGTTTTTAGAGGATGCATTGCTGTCAAGCTGCAAGCCTTTGATTCTTAATGAAAAAGCTAAAGCCAGTGAAAGACAACACAGAATATGTACACAAAACTGAGATAATTATTATCCTTATGCTTCTCGTTTTCAGGTAAAGCTCAAGGATGAAGAAGAACAAACTGGATCATGAAATGTGAGAGTGGGGAAGTCATTTATTCCAATTGCCTCATTTTATACAACTGGAAAGTGGGATTAATAACTATATTCTTTCTTGGAAGAATCAGAAAGTCTGTCAGTCACTAAAATGAAAGTGTTGGACTGGAAGTTAATCACAACTAAAAATAGTTGTTTGTTCATTTTTTCTGAAATAAGCCAAATTTATTTCAGAATACTGGAGGAAAAAGGCACTAAACTAATAGGTAGGATATCTATGTACTAGCCCTACCTGTGACACTAATTAGTTGTGCAATTGTAGATAGGTCACCTAAAGAAGCCAAAGAGAAAGTAGAAAATGTGGAGGTTGAACTAAAGTTCCTTCTAGCTCTTAAAAAACTCTAAATTCACCTTAGTTACTGACTCATCCTTATATAATATACACACACATCTTGGAGTGACATTTTCTAGCCTATTACTTGGCTTAAAAAAAGCCTTCTTATCAAAACTTGCTTTAACTTCATAGTGAGCTATCAAATCACTATTGTTCATTCACTCATTCAACAACCCTGTAATTAAGTACCTACAATATAGGAAAGACTCTGCTAGAAATCCTGGGAAAGTACAAAATAAATAATTCCAAATTCCAAATTCCACAGAACCAGACAATTGAGCAGGGAGAATATTATACATAAATGAAGAAATTCAATAAATATAGTGCCACATAGAAAGAGACAAGATAGTATAAAAAGTTGGGGGGAAATCCTATTTCTGACTTGGAGGGATAGAGGGAAGTTTTATGTAGAATGTGCTATTTAAGATGAGTTTTGAAATATAAGAAGCATTTCACATAATAGAGATGGGGAGGTGGGCATTCCAGACTTGAACAAAGGCAGGGAGTTGAGAAAGAACTGAATATGTACAAGGGATGATCAGAAGTCCAGTTGGCATACTATCAATATATGAAAGTTAAATAAACTTTGACTGAGAAAAAAAGAAATCAAGAAAGGTGACAGGTTATGAACAACCCTGAATCCTAGGCTAAAGAGTTTTATTTGTGTAGTGGGCATGGTCAAAGAGAAAAGTCCCCAGGACTTCACCAACAATAGGCTGAGATAGCATTTTTAGGTTGGGAGAAATACCCTGGACTACATTTTTCAGAAGATGATATCTAATTACAGAAGAGATGTCACCGTGTTAGGGCAAGATGAGATGGAAAAGGGAGCTGCAATTGGATTGAGCAGATAAAGTAGGAGGTTGGAGGGGAACACACAGAATAGTACTGCCATGGTATCTTTGAATCCAGAAGTCCTAGTAGGTTTTTTTAGAGACTTTAAGGTTGAAGAAGTGATTGGCTATAGACTATAGATAAATTATGACTGACATAAAACAAATGGCACTGAACTCTAGGTTTTGTTTTTTGTTGTTTTTTTTTTAACCACACAGTCTATGAATTTCAAAGCCATCCCTTGCCCAGAATTCTGGGGGAATAAATAAAATTAAAGTGGAGTTTAGATTATAATTCCCTTGGAATTTCTAAAGAGGTTATGTCTACCCCATATATCTATGGAGCAGAGCAGGATTCTGCTACTTGATTTTCTCTTGTTATTTATATTTCTTGTATACTGTAAATGCTTATTAAATTTATGATTGTATGCTCTATAAAAAGAGAATATTACATTAGTGGGAGCTCAGTTGTGATTAACAGAATTTCCCAAAACAACTCACACTAAACCTCAGAAGAGAAGCAAGGGGTTGCAGAGTTTGAGTTCAGAGAATTTTCAGGGACACACTGGTGTATATATATATATATATATATATATATATATATATATATATATACACATATACATATATATGCATATATATATTCAGCAGATAGTTAGGAATCTTTGAAGAATTTTGAATAGATCCAAACAAAAGAGAAATTTATCTGTCAACAGTATGAAGAATACAGTTGGGGAGGAGGGAGCAGGAAAGTAAGACATTTCTTTCCCTTTAAGAGATGCACAACCATGTGGCTTCTCTATATCCTTTTCAGGATGGACTTTTCTGATTTTTTTTCTCTTAACACCCCTAAATTTTTCACTGAGCTACTCTAGTTTTTAAATGGATAGCTCTGAAGTTTCTTCCACATGCAGGCATGTACAGAATTTTAAAATATCAAAATGGCATTTTAACATATAACATAGAAAGATCCAAGAGCCTTTCAAATGGCTTTAAAATGTCTGCATTAAACACAGATTTCCATTATTACTGAACTAATAAGTTCAATTCTCATCTGGGCTATCAGCAACTCAATAAGTAATTACCATTCAACTTGGGCTGTTCCAGTCCATTAGACCAATACTGATGACTCAGGAAAGGCAATATAGAAGAAAAGTGAAATGCTGACAAAAGATAGAAAGAAATGTAGGAAATGCTGCCATTTGATTTCTCTGGTACTTGAACTAAAACGAATGGAATAAACAAAGCACACCCTTCAGAGAGCTTTCTCTTCTACCTTCAAAATTATATTGAAAAAAAATTCAAAATGAAACTTTCTCAGCCTCAGTATAAACAGAAGGAAAAATTATACTTAATCTCAATTTACTAATGATTATGGCAGGCATAATTCTTCAGTAACAATGTTCTTTTACAAAAAGAGGCTTGTGGTCTATACATTACCATAAAAGTGACTCAGTCTACCAATCTTTGATACAACAAGGTTGGATTAAATGACACTAGATTCCATCTGCTCTAAGATTCTACAGATTCTCTGGATCTAATATGGCATCCATACTGTGTTAGATGAAGTATGGCATGACTGATGAAATGATGAAAAAAAGAAAAGGTAAATGTCTCAGAAATATTCCCAATTCAAATTATCATTCATTGATACATTGGGCTCTCTTCTCCCTAGCATGACCCTGATTGACCCTATCAACTTCCTATCCCTGTCTTACTCCTAAGCACTGCTCTTACCTCCATATTTATGTAATAATGAAAAGATGGGCTCAAATGGAAGAGAGGGCTGTGGAAAAGAGTAGAAAATAAGGTTGCATAGATAGGAGATAATGAGATTATAGAAGGTTAGAGGACAAAAGGAAAAAAAAATTTTGATTGATGGTGGTAAATATGGAACCAATTAAGTGGTTTGGAAGATTGTCATTGTTGTCTTTACACAAGTAAATAGCAGGATTGAATCATACAAAAAGAAAGATTAGTCTGGTAGGGTTATTCAAGAAGATACTGCTCTGAGAGACATGGTTAGAGATTAACGTAGTAGTGAGGGTCAGTATCAGTATAGTGGCAATGCGATTTAAGAAGGGACATTCAATGGGAAAATAGAGACAGACAAGGTAGTATAAAAAGTTGGGGGAAAATTCTATTTCTGACTTGGAGGGATAGGGGAATTTTTATGTAGGACTGGGTTAAACAGGGACATAAAGTATGAAAGAGAGTTTCAAATATATGTATATCTATGGTAAACCTGTGTGATTGGCTTGATATGATAGAAAGAATATAAGACTTAGAGTCAGGATTCTACCTACTAATCATTTGAGTGACTTTAAGAAAGTCACTTTACTTTTTTAGCATTGGTTTTCTTAATCAATAAAATGAGAAGTTTGAACAATCTGTATTTTTAAGGTTCCCTCAAGCTCAATAAATCTTATGATTTTTTTAAAATGGTAACATCATTCTTCTCAACAATGAGGATGTTGGGAAGAGTTAAGGAAGGGTTTTTGGAAAAGGCATGGTGAACTTATGGTTGGCATTGGGAAATCCAAAGGAAATATATAGCAAGAAAGCAGGAAATATAGAACAGGAACTTGTGTTAGTGGACAAAACTTTAGCAATAAATTTGAATTTTATCAGGATGCAAGTGTTAGCTGAAACTGTGAAAACAGATAAGCTCTGAAGAACATGGAAAAAAGCAGTGGGCCAAGGAGTGAGAGTAAGATACAAGAGAAGGAAGAAAAACCAGTAAGTAGTCAACTAAAAAATTTCTATAGTATGCCCAGCACTATAAAAGACACTAAGAATACAAAGACAAAAAAAAAAAAAAAAACAATCCAAATATAAATAGATTTTTAAAAACATACAAAGCAAATGTAAGGTAATTTGTGAGGAGGGAGACATGAGTGATGAGAAGGCTCAGGAAAGCCTTCATGTAAAAGGTAACACTTTAGAAACCCAGAGATCCTGAGAGAAAGATGTGGGGGGACGGGTTGCATTTGAGACATAGTAAATGGGAAGCCAGCACAGAACCATGCAGAAAGGAAAAAGAATGCTTTGTTTGAGAGCAGCAAATATGCCAGATTCATTGGCTTGCAGGGTATGTGAGGGCAAATAATGTGTAAAATGGATAGGTAGACTGGAACCAATTATGAAGAGTTTAAAAGCAAAACTAAAGAAGCTACAGTAAGAGAGGCACACTAATAACCCTACTGCTAGAGTTGTGAATTGTTCCTGCCATTCAGCAAAGTAATGTGGAATTGCGTTTCTTAAAAATTGACTATCCTTTGATCCAAAAAAGCCATTTTTGGACAAATATACCAAGGAGAATAACTGAGAGAAACTTTGCATACAAAAATATTAATAGTCAGCATTTTTTTATGATAGCAAAGAATTAGAAACAAAAAAAGTGTCCATTAACTGGAACAAAACCAGAGGAAATGGAGATCGCAGGTACATTCAATTCAATTCAACAAATATTTACCAAATATCTACTTTGCTGAAGGCACCTGTGCAACAAGTGATCTGTATCTGTAAATCTTAAAGAACTAAACAACCTCTAAAACTCCTTCCAAATTGGAATTGGCAATGCTATATTTGTGGAAAGAGCTGTTATTACTAGACCATACATTGCAGAAGATAGGAAGTGAAAGGAAAGAAATACAATGGTGGTAGCTCATTTCCACTGCCTATATACTCTGCCCCAAGGTCAAGTAACAATAATTGCTCTCTCACCCTCAGAGACCAGTCTGTAGGGGCAGAGATAGTTACCTGCTCAAAATAGGAACCATATAAAAGCCCAAACCCAAAGCAGGCCAGTGCCTCAGATGATGAGGTTGTTCCTCGGGCTGAGCTGCTGCTCAGACAGCTCTCAAAGGCCTATTATAACTGGTGCTTTGGACTGTTGGTACCTTACTCTGTCCTCTAGTATTCTTGTCCTCATTCTTGACTATTTATCTGGGCTCCTGATCTTGTCCCATGTTCCACCCCTAACCACTGTATTTTCCTGATTCCCACCTGTCTTTCTGGTCTCTAATCCTCACTCTGCCCTAACTTTAGTTTGCCTAACCAGTTCTGTCCTGAAGGCTCACCTGTTCCAGATCTCTGGCTCCTCTAATCATAAGTTTATGTAGCTGACTTCTATATCAACTATCCTTTATTCCCTCAGCTGTGTGAGCCTGGGCAAGTCACTTAACCCTGTTTGCCACTTTCCTCTGTAAAATGAACTGGAGAGGAAATGACAAACCACTGCAGTATCTTTGCCAAGAAAACCCCAAAAGGGGTCACTAAGACACGACTTGAACAACAAAATTGAACAACAAAAATCCTTTATTCCCAGTCTTGTACAAGTACTCTCAGTGATGACTCTTTAGCCTGCAATACTATCTTTTGTAGTTTATTGATAGTTTGCTAAAGGTTCCTGCAGGGTCAAGCAAGGATTTTTCCAAAATAGGGAAAATCTGAAGAAAAGGGGGGGGGCTAAAAATTGAGAGAATGGACATGCAGAACTGCATAGCACCAGAGGGTTTAGAGGAATATCATTCACAACTTCATCTCCTTAGCAGGACCCCTTTATTTTAAGAAGTTAAGACAGTGGAAATTTGAATATTGACCTTAATCTCTCCTAAGGAGAGGTCAATACTCAAGTACCCAGCTATCTTAAGAACCTCAAAGCAAATCTTTTTACTTGCACAAGGGGTCTCCAGAGAAGAAGGTTAATGTTCAATACCCTCAGGTGCAAGTCTTTTTACTTGCAGTGTGTTCTCCTTTGTAAAATGGGAATAATAATATTTATGCTTCTTTTTTCATAGGGTTGTTATGAGGAAAGCACTTTGCAAACCATAAAGTATGTTATGGATGTAAACTACTTCTCTCTTTTCTTTTACCTCCATTTCAGTTTTTATTTTTGATTGGTTTTCCACTTTATCTAAGATTGGAAGTCTCTAATTTAAAATAAGACGTGAATCCTTAGCTATAAGGTGTGCCATTAGTCCAAAGAAAACTTGAATTATAGGAACATAGATCAAGGGTTGAGGGATCTTAGACATCATTTAATCTAACTAAAGCCCAGGGAGGTCAAGTCATTTTCCCAAAGTCAAAGATGATAAATGTCAGAGATAGAATTTGAACCAAGGTTCTCTTACTCCATAGTCAGTGCTCTATGCTCCTAATTGCTTGCCTCTAGTTTTAATAAGAACTGGTATAGGGCTGTTCTAGGACTTTGAACTTTGAAAAAATTGAGGGTTCTCTTTCATTGTTTCAATTAAAGTGCTAATTAAAATTCCTTATCACCTTAGGTCTTAAATGGGAACCTTTTATTAAGGATATAGACCCATTTCCTGAGGGAGCCTGTAATAAAAATACTCCCCTCTTCCCAATTTTAGATGTATTATGGGTATGTTAAATGTAAATGTACTTCCTTCCAAAAGCTGATATTAGATGAGCCAAAAAGTGTGAACAAAGAAAGAGAAGACTTGGAAAGAGCTAAAAAGGTGAAGAAAGAAAATAAGTTAAGAGGACAGCAGATTGAGTTAATCAAGGCAGGATCTGGAAGACAACATATTGAAAAGTTGAACCTGGCCCACTGCCCAGGAAAAAGAGATGAGTAGAAAGAGATTTCTGGGCATGAGGCCCAAGGAGGATGGAGCAACCAGCTTGGGGTATTGGGGAGCTGCCTAGAGAGCAGCTTTATCCTAGCTTTGAGAGGCAGTGCCAGAAAACAGCGAGAAGGGGCTTTGTTTTCTCAAAGATCAGTGGGGGCTGGTAGGAAAAAAACCTGGCTAGAGGAAAGCTAGAAACAGAGTGGAATTAAGAAAAGAAGCCAGAATGGTAAAAAGACAACTTTTTTTTTCCAGCTTTGGAGCTGGGGCATCCCGTCTAAACCTCATATTTTCTATATCTGGAAATTAAGCCCAAAGGAGGTCAAATCCAATCCCACCAGACTGAATTCAACATACATTTAAGACCCTCTGATATTCTGTGCAAGGTAGGGGGCATTAAAAAACAAAAATGAAATAGCTCTTACTCTCAAAGAAGAATATATTCTACCAGGGGAGATACAACATGCACATAGGGAAGTAAAATATAGAGTAATGGGAAGAGAATGATCTCAAGGTCAGGATGTAGACTGGGTCATCTGCTGACCTTTTCCTCAATATGATTCTCCCTGTCCAAATCTGATCTGTTCTTCTCCCTTTACCCCATCCTGACCAAATAGCAACAGTAAGGAAGGGGAGATCTGAAGAGCCTGGTGCTGAGCTTGAGTCTGTAGCCAATCTGTCCTATACCACCTAGGTCATCATCTCTGACTCATTTTCCTCCCCTGAAAAATGAAAAGTGTTCAACTAAGGTTCTCCTCGATTCTAGCTCCATGACCTCATGATCTCCCATCTGCCAGCCTGTGGGGATGGTCCTTTAGACGTCTTTGGAGCTTCCCCATCCCATTCTCACTAGTATCTTCAACTCAGTCCTCTGGAATCTGGAATCTGATAGAGGATTTGGTCTTATCTTGCTTGAACCCTGATCTCCACATCCCTTCCTGGTCATTTCAAAACCTTTCATTCTCCCTTGGTTCCCCAGATATGTTGTCTTCTCCTGTTAAAATTTAAGCTTCTTGAGGATGTAAGAGTTCTCACTTTCTTGGATTTGTATCCACAGTAATTAGTACAGTGACTGGCAAAGGATTATCCAAGATCAAAAAAGTAAACTTCCCTTAGAGGATAACAGGCCAGGGTAGCCAAAACATCACCCTTACAACCTCATGGGGGCAGTTCTGAATTTTAAAACAGTTACTACATGTTCTGACAAAGACACACATGGTGCTCCAACCAAGTATCAATAGAAATTTCAATAGTAATATAAAACATTTTGGATAAAAACTAAAATTTTGTCTTTAATTCTGTATTTTTGACTCTTCTAAGACAGGCTAACTACCTTTTAATTAAACTTTTAGTCATTTACGTGCTAATTTAAAATTATTCTAACAAGCACTTTCTACAGAGAAACAGAAATAGGTTTTGATGGAGGATGGAAGAAGAAAAGTCAGAAATGCATCAGTCTGATGAGAACCATCCAAAGGACAGAGAAGAAAATTGGAAGGGGGACAAATATATGATTCACTTATTTTACAGTGCTTTGGATTTTTGCTGTTTCCTAGACCCCAAATGAAAAAGTCTAAAGTGAGAGGCAATCTGTTGCAAAAAAGAAAATCCAACAGGTCAACAAATATCAAAGATAGGTCAAGCATTGTACAAGGTTCTGGGGAGAGTCAAAGATAAATAAGACCTGATCCTACAGAGATTTCCATCTAGATGATAGATAATATATGTACCACTTCTACTCTGCCTGACTGAACCAGCTTGCTCATTGGTTGCTATGGCCAAAAAAATTTCTATCACCTAGCAGTCATGCCCCTAATGCCGATCCCCTGGTCTTCCCATGATAAACATGCAGCCTGGTGTTCCAATTTGCAAATTAGTATGACCCATCAAAGTCTGAGTTCTTTTGGCACAGTCCAGAAGAAGCTAGAATTATGACCATAACATGATGAGGAGGCATGTGGAGGGGGGATAGTAAAGGAAGATTAAAAAAAAAACTTCAATGCAAGAATGGAAAAATAGATGAGATCAATACAAAAACTGTATTATATACACTGCAATACAAAAGATACCATCTATCATTTATTTTAAGGTAACAAAAAACTACTCTACCATAAAAAGTATTAAAGTGCCAAATACATTTCTCAGTAGCTCCCTTAGTTAAAACTGAATGACATTCAGTGCCCTACATCATCTGATACCAATCTGCTATTCCAGGTTATTTTATATTATTCCCTTTTATACACTCCCAACAATCCTGATTTCTCTTTGTTTCTCCAACATACCCTGTGATTTCCCACCTCCCAGTTTTTGCTTATGCCATTCCTATGGTTAAAAATGTACCATCGGGGCAGCTAGGTGGCGCAGTGGATAGAGCACTGGCCCTGGAGTCAGGAGTACCTGAGTTCAAATCTAGTCTCAGAAACTTAATAATTACCTAGCTGTGTGGCCTTGGGCAAGCCACTTAACCCCATTGCCTTGCAAAAAAACTTTAAAAAAATGTACCATCACCCCTTTTCATTTGTTAATATTTATCTTTGCCTTAAAAAACACAAAAGACACCTTCTGCAGGATGCTTCTTTCATTTTCTTTTCCCCTTCTGTAACTATCTTCACTCTCAGACTTGACAGTTTACTATTTTACATTTTTCTGGTGCTCTCACCAAGTAACTCTGTATAGTTATTTGTGTTTGCCTTATTCTCCTACTAGACTATAAGCTCCTTGAAGGACAGAAACTGTCTTAACTGTCCTAGTCAAATCCCAGTGCAATACTCTGCATTCAACAGACATTTTGGAAATATTTACTGAATAAATAAGCTTAACTCTTCTTCGAGTACCTCTAGCACGTCCTCTATTGAAGAAAAAAATGAATGCCTTTCCTCTGGAGGCCTATATTAGATCCGGCCACCCTCAATCTTTATGGCTGTGTCCTTTGAATTAGCCTCATCGCTTACTACATTTAAAACATTTCAATCTTGTAGAACAGCCCAAGCTTTCCAAGATCACAAAGTTTCTTGTTTTGTTCTCTAATAAAAGTCCTAAGCACCTTTTCAATTCCAGGTAACAGCATATTTTTTTTTAAATGACAGCACAAAGTTTAGTCAAAGGATCTGGGTTTGTATTTGTGTCACACTGACCAAGTAAATTAACTACTCTGGTTTTTCAGTGTCTTCATTTTCAAAATGGGAATGGGGTGGAGGGTAAGGGTAGCATAAACTAGATTATTTCTAAAGTTCCTTCCGTCTCTAAATCATATGATCTAGTTTCCTCTCAGTATCAAGATTTGGGGGCCCCATTTTCCATTCAGGACTAGAACCAGTGAAGTACTGTCCTTGACCCTGTTATCTCTCCATTTGCCAGCAAAGCTCAGGATCCACATTCATAAAAATGATACTTTTTCAGCATTTGAAAATTCACTTGGAAAATTAGAAGAAGGGGTTATAATAGCATATTTTAATCATATTTAAGACCTACCTTAAAAAGAAAAAATTCCTAAATATTCCACTAATTCATTTTTAGTTCATTTATACCTATTTATATCTGATTGAAATTTCAGATGTTTCATTTCCATCACTGCTTAACAAAGTGCTTTGTAAACAACAGATACTTAATAGTTACTGAATGAATAAATTAAAGGCTAGATGTATGAATGAAACATTTTTAATAAAAAATAGAAGTATGAATGTTATATTCTCCACGAAAATCCTATTCCAAAGTCTCACTGTGGAATGGAGGTAATTCCAGGAACCATGACAGATGTTACCAAGCTAAAATGTCTTAAGTATGGGTCCGGGGATACAGTGTATCTCTATTGTATGATGCAGATCTAGATAAAATAGCAGAGGCTCGATCCCAGTCTGGCTGCACTGTGATGAAATTTTGGGGTTGCAGTAAACTCTAAGAAAATTATCCAAGTTGTAGAGTGCAGAGTACCAAAAGAGATGAAACCACAGATCCTAGAAGTATTTATACATGAATAATCTTTATTTTCAAAAATTATTTTATAAAGTATAAATGATAATCAATTCAACAGATATTAAGCATTTGTATGCTTAGACTCTAATAAAAATATAAAGTTTGGATAAGATACATAAGGATACATGCACATATATCTTCATAGATAATTAGACAATAAAAATTATAAAAAGCTAAAGCATTTGGGAAGTATAAGCAAAATACCAAGGTAAGACCTCAGTTAGAAAAGGGTTACCATCTGAGGTCCTCAGGGATGGTTTTGTGTAGGTGGTAACAGTTAAACTGAACTTCAAAAGATTAAGGAAGGGGCTAGGTGGCCCAGTAGATAAAGCACCAGCCTCAGAGTCAGGAGTACCTGAGTTCAAATCCAGCCTCAGACACTTAATAATTACCTAGCTGTGTGGCCTTGGGCAAGCCACTTAGCCCCATTGACTTAACAAAAAAAAAAAAAAAAAAAAATTAGGGAAATTTGATGGAATGCCATTTCTGAGGGATAGACAATAAGAATTAAGGAATTTAGAAGAGGGAGATATCATTATAAACTGATAAGGATTAGGGAAACTCTCCTGGAGGAGGTAATAGTAAAGCTTTGCCTTGAAGGATAGGTAGGATTTGAATAGCATACAATTTGTCCTGAGATTGCTGTTTTTCTGAAGATGATATTGATTGAAAATGTACTATCTCTGAAAATATAAGCTTTAAATATCATCTAATCAAAGCTCCTCATTTTACAGATGGGGAAATTGATAGTAAAGAAGATTAACTGATAACAGCACTAGAGCTAAAAGTAAACCTCAGGTTATCTAATCTGACCTTGTTTTATAAAGCTAAAGAAAATGAGGCCCAAAAAAGATGGGTTAAATGATTTTCTAAGAATCACATAGGGCAATAATTGAGGGAATCTAAAATCTGAATGTAATGAATCTAAAATCTGATTCTAAATCCAGTACCCTTTTTACCATACCACTATGGCTGAAAGTAAAATAGTTTCTGATTTAGAAAATATATTTTAAAATCTATTTCATTTTAATGATTGATATAATGCAAAAATTTCAATACTAAATAAACAAATTGTGAAACTATCATAAAGATGATTGTGAAAGTGTTTTCAACATGGCTGAGTGGATGATTTAGCTTTTTCCAGTAATATAATCTTTATTTAATTAACTGGGTGATTTCATATCAGTAGTTTGCTATTACTGCCAATGCAATCAAATATGCAATAATTTAAACACTAAGGGATGAACAACTTGGACAAATTTTTAAAAATATATTTCTTCTTACAATTGTGTTCATTAATAATAGTTTGTTGTTATTTTGTCAATAAAGATAGAAAGCTCTTGTTTATCTTATAGACTTTAAAGTTTATTATATTGACTAGTATTGCTGTTATAAACAAAAAAAGTAGAATTCCTCTGTGCCTAAAAGTAAATAACCCCTTCTTCCTCCAGTCCCACACTGTTCTTTGTTCCCCATATACCTCAATCCATACCAGTTAAGCAAACCCCTTCCACTGTGCCGTATGGTAATTCTTTTCCATAAATAATAATCTTCATTTTAGACCTCTTCTCCTCATCTTCCTTTTAGCTTTTGGCACTCATAGAGTGAGTCTTCCCTTCCTATGCATAATATTGTAAAGCAAGGCATCCTATTCAGTACTGGTCTTGGGAAGAGAAACAGAAAATTCCTTGTTCTATACTACTACCATTTATAGACTCTTCCTGTGCTACTACTGTCATTCCATAACCTCTCCCACTTCAAAGTCTATTCTATGCAAATTTATCACCCAATCCAGATCCTTGTGGCTTATATCTATTGGTTCATGGGTCATTCTCACTCCTTTCTCAATGAATTCAGTGCTTAACTTACAGACTTCTTTTCTACCCCAACCCCTGCCTTTATATTAAGTGGACTGTTGATTTTCCTTCAAGAACCCTTACTGCCTAGTTACTCAGTCTTTCAATTCCCACATGGGTTAAAGACTTAAGGACTTTGCAACTTCACCTCAGCTAGACAAAGCAATGGAGATACTCTTGATCTTGCCATAGATATTCTACTTCTGTGATCAAGAACTCTGAAAATCTATTATTTGATCATAATCATGGCCATTCCATCTCTTCCTATACCCTACTCTTACTAAAGCTATTCTTTACTTTCACTTGTTCTCTGGTTCCTCGGTCCCTCAGGATTTTCCTAGGTCACAGACTCCTGCTCTAGCTACATCTTATCTCTTTTCACTCTATGCTTTAGTGAGAGCAAGTTCAACTCCCATTCTCTCCTCTCAAATTCTTGTTCTCTAGGTCCTTTGTCAAATACTAACCTGGATTACTCCCATTATCAATTTGCTTTGATCCTATTTGAGTATTGCAGAATGGAATCTGAGGAAGTCATGGAAGTATGCTGACAAATGCAAGTTTGCTTCAATGCAGGATATCTATTCTCAAATGGGCCTTCATTATAGTAAGGCAATCCTTTTACTCCTCCTTAATTGATTCTCTATCTTACTCCCTTCAATTAATTATTAAATCTTTTCTTTTCCTCCTCAAGTCTTCCATAAAAAATCTCTTATGAAGACCTCTTCTCATACTTTTTCATGAAAATCTAGGCCATTTCAGGCTCCTCTTCTCCCTTTCTCTAAATCTCAAGACCCCTTGACTTCTTTTATTTCTGTTTCTAATGGAGATGTTTCCCTTCTCTGTAACGAGGTCAACTATCTTGATCTGATCCCCTTCAATCTGTCCAGCCAATTGCCTTCATTATAATTCCTTCTATTCTCCAAACTTCAAACTCTCTCTGTCCACTGGTTCCTTCTGCCCTGCTACAAACATGACCAAGATGCCTACAACCTTTTAAAAAAGAAAGTTCACTAGATCCTAGCATCCTTAAACTCTTTTCTATCTTTCATCTTCCTTTCACAAGC